>NC_051314.1:116351547-116389047 GCF_015220235.1 Choloepus didactylus | reverse complement strand
TGTGCAGGAATTGAACAAGATCTCATTTCACAAGGTAGAGAACTGGTGAGATTTGAAAAGGGCATCTCGAGCTGATGTTGGAGGGTAAGCAAAGCCTGGATATGGTCAAGATCAGGGTTTATTTGAGTAACTGTTAAAAAATGACAAGTAAAATAGCAGTGTGTTAGGCTGCATTTAAATTCAGTAGGGAAAGAAACCTAGAAACCTTGGAAGGGTGGCTACAGCCAGGGTGGCTGATGTTGCATGTTTGGTGGAGTGGTGTTTGAGATTATCCTCACAGCATTGTCCCTCTCACAGGCTCAGGAAAAATTCCACTCTTGTAGGAGTCAGACGGAACAGCTCCAAGCGGCAAGAGGCTGGGATGCTCAAACCCAACTCGGACGGCCAGTCCCTAAGATCTGCTAACCACCACCCGGACTTACTGAGTATCAGCTCATGATCCAAATCCATTTAAACAACAACATGGTAGGGATAATATAATCATAGGTAAAAGTTACCCCTGAACAAGAGAGGAACGTATTTAACTTTTTGTTCTTCTGGTATTTTTGCAATCTATATTTAGTACTACATTGTGAATAAGAGAAAAATAAAGGAAAATGCTAAAGGTGAAGAAAGAGACTTTGTGGAAGCCACTGTCATCTGTCTCTCTGGGTTTTATATTTTAGGCAGAGAAAAAACTAAGGAAACAGATTTCAGGAAGACCTGATTCCCTATGAAAACTGTACTAGACTTGCAGAAACCTATCACCCCAGAAGAACTATAAGTCAAGCTCCACGAGTCTGGGGTTAGGGGCCCCTAACAAGGCAACAACAGATAATCCAGATAATGAAAAAAAAAACAAAACAAACCAACACAACAATACCCTCCAAATCTTGAGTATAGACCTTTAGATCTTTAAATTTAACCATAGAGCTGGGTCCTTCCCCGCCTCCAATCAGGCTTCTGGAAGATGGCAGAAATCAGCTCCATAAGTCAAACCAACTACCCTTTCACTCACTATGGCTGTGTTGACTTAGATGTATGAGGCTCACAATTTTCTGTATCTGGAGATACAGAATTTTCTAACTGCAGTCCATCCTTTAAATCTCTCCTCCAGTGTTCTAGATAAATATATATATATACACACATATATATATGTATATATCAGTCCAGAGATATTTTATTCTAATTTAAAATTTTAAAACTTGTGTGCTAATAGTGTGAGTCATTAAAGCTCACCCATAATCTGAATAGATGACAACACCCCATCTATTTTCCCAGCTTCAAGCTTATTCAGTGTTAACTCATTTCTAACCTTACCATTTTCTGCAGTGGTAAAAGAACAGCAGATAAAGAACAACGTGCTGATATTCAGGCTACCTGGCTCCCATCCTAGTGCTTCCTCCAAGGGCAGGATATACCCCATGTGTATACTCTGAACTTTACACAATTATTTAGTTTCAGAGCTAGCAGGAGAGCCAAGCTCTCATGCAAATCTGATCATTTGCTCACTGTACTTTTCTGTTTTCCCCTGTAAAAATGGGACAGGAAGGGGTTGCTTTGGAAAAGTTTCTGTACCTTGCTGCCCTGACAGGGTAATTGCTGATTTACACACTAGACTTTGTTAAAAGTTGCAAACAGTGTTTAAAGATTATGCTTTCAATTTAAACAAATAATTGTCAGTTTCTCCTTGTATCCATTTTTCCAAAGCCTTATAAGCAAGTGTTACTGCTGTTTATGGTCAGCATGGCAGCTTACTGGGAGAAGCTATTCAGAGAAAAGTCAAATTGAACATTTTTTTTTCCTGAACATTTGATGAGGATTATACTTCTGGGCAAATATGGAAGTTGTACCAACATTTCACAGAATCATAAAGTCTTAGACGGCAAAAGGATCTTCTGTAGCTAGAACAAAAGAAATTTGTCAAGCAGGCTATTTATTGCTATGAAATTTAAAAGAAAGAAACTTTTCTAATTTAATTTAGATATAGTTATGGAAAGGACTTGAATAATAGGAGAAGAAACAGTAAAATAAAAGATAACATATATGACATAAAAACAGACATTTTATTTAATTGCTATAGTATCACTGCTCTAATAATGAAGGAAAAGCCTAATCAACCACAATTATATAAACAGTAAAACCTATGACTATTTTACAGATATTGTGGGCAATTTAGTTACCGTATCTCTCCCTCGAAATAGCTAAAGAAGTTGTTGGTAGATTGGAATAAATTATACCGTTTTCAACGACAGTATAATAAATGCTAATTGGAGTATGCTTTACACATTTTCATAATAAAATTGTTTAAGAATTTTTTAAATGATAGGCTATTTTATCATGAGTTTTAGGAAGCTTTGTTTATTTAAAATTGGATATTTAAATGTGAAAACATTTTAAATAAGTAATACTTTCCTAAAAATCATCATTGGACTCTTTTGATATCTTTACAGATTCTCTTCATAGAGATCCACAATTACATCTCTTTTATCTTTCTTTTCTATGCTTTACTTTTTGCATATACTACATATGAAAGTGAACAAGGGAGAGACACCTTATTTGAAACTATCATCTTTAGCCCTCTTATAACTAAAGAACTTCAAACACTGAAATATTTCAACAAAAAAAAAAGAGGGGAAAAAAAGGATTAATAGGAAGGTGATGAAGTGATAATGAAAACAGTTGTTTGAGTTCTAATCCTCTGAAAGATCTTTTCCTTGATTTTTGTCAAATAAGCCACTTAATATTTCCATGTGTCAATTCACCATATTTCCAAGTGGCACTCATTCTTTCATTCAGACTCTATCCAAAGGCCACTAAAGATTCTCTGTGAAACCAATTGGATGATAACAGGGTAATCTGAAATGCTATGTAAAACTCATTTGTTCTGACATAAAGTGTCTCTTTCATATTCAGAGATTACGATTTACTAACAGTAACTGCTCATTTACTTATAAAAATAAGTGAATGCCTACGTTGAATAGATAAGGCATTTATTTATTCTTGCATTTACTTAGTAAAAATTCAGACAATAAGAAATTTCTCCTAGGGTTAAGTATTGTGACTTAAAAAAAAAAAGTGTTATAAAGAGGGACAATGATAACCTACATAACGACCAACCATCTAGAATTTAGTTTCAATCTGTTTTTTTTTTTAATCTTGTATCTTACTCTTTGAGGAAACAAACAGCCTAATTACTAATATTTTCTTTGAAGATAAATAGCAAGATTTGGGGCATTGTATAATTCATTTTATAAGATAAAGAAAACAGGGGCAGAAAATGTTATCAGAGAGATTTACTGCACTGATGGCTTTTAACTAAGGACAGTGTGTATATCAGGGTATAATCTAGTTTCAAATAGCATTAAAATAATCATTCAAGATTCATGGAACAGCTTTTATTCTTTCTAAAAAGTATTTTATGCAAAACAAACTTAACATCTGACACCATTTACCTCCTCAGGGTTTTTGTTTGTTTTATTAGAGAAATTGTCCTTAGGATTTTAATGGATTATTGTTCTAACGTTCTTATAAGAAAGCACTCTCAAAAATATAATTTCTCACATACGGGTTACATTTCTGCAATATCAAGGGTATTCATGTCAGTGAGCTTAGCACAATCCTGTGTAGTCACCTGTTGCCCAGCCAAATCACTAGCAATGTTCTCCTCCTCAAAAGTGTTATAAGTGGATAGTAGATTACGTGACCACCTTGTAATAGCCAAAGATCAATGCTTAAAATCCAGAGATATCAAACATTCTGTTCTTCTGTTCCTTCCTTGACCCAAGTAGGCAGATTAAACTAAATATCCTTTAAGGCTTTTGTATAATTCTAAAATTCTCTGATTCTTCATTCTAGTTGAAGTGTAATTGAGTGATTCAGGAAAAACTGTAATTTGGGAAATTTGACTTTAGTTGCTGGACACAATTTGTAATAGCCTCTTAAAACACAGTTCAAAAGGTAGATACACAACTTTTATATAACATGGGTTAGACTTTAAAACATTTTTAAAATATTTTGAGATACCATTAAAGAATTTGAATTGGCTTAAATTAGGTTTTAGAAAAATTCTCAAAATAAAGCCATGAAAACAATTATTTGGATGTAGATGAACTGCTTTTTGAAATAAGAAATCAACAAAAGGCTAAAAAAGGTAGAAGAGTTTTGTGGAAGGAGAAGCTGTTATTTATTAGCATTAATTTGTGAAAGCTTGATGCTTTCCATAGTAAATTAGCACAGCATTCAACACAATATTATAGATGAGAAATATTCAAGTCAAATTTTTGTGAAGTAGAAGTATACAAAAAGAATTACAATCAAACCTTTAGATTATATTTTTGTATGTGCACATACAGTATCATTCATAAACATTTATGATGTTTTCTGCGTAGTTTTTAAAGCATTTTCTTCTGGTAAAAATGCTATTTCCATAGGTCTGACTTTAAGTAAAGACTTCACTTTTGGAAATGTGTGTGTATTTTCTTTTAAAGATAGAACTACTAAGGTATTTCCTTGTCGTTTTACTTTTAGGACATTATTTGAAGTACTTCTTAGAAATTGATGTGCCATAGGGTCCAGAATTTTAACTATTCCTTAAATACTTCTAAAACTGGATGTCAAACCCCTCATAAATAGAGTATATATTAGAATGTGAGACATCTCTCTCTATATATATCCAATTTCTGATTTATAAAAAATAGTAATACTGAGTTCAGTCTTCTCTAGAACCATGCATATTTTATTAACCATATAAAGCTCTACTCTGTATCAACAAAGCAAATATTTTCATAAGAAACCTAGGCAAACCACTTTGGGAAATCTCATGAAATACATGTTAGAATAATTTGCTCTAAAAATATTACAATAAAGAAAATCTAAAATATTTGATATGAATTCATTGCTCTAATTTGCTAACAGTGTGATAATGGCAGGTGGATATGAAAATAGGTTATCAAAGGAGGAAATTAGAAATGTGAAACCTTAATGATTGAAAGTAGACATGTTTTTCTAAGTAATTAGTATAATTTTCAAAGCACTGTTCTATGTTTTTACTCTAAGGTATGTTTCTCTATACATATATATTTTACGATGCAGAAAAAACTATGCTTAAATTCACTAGATATTTTAATATGAATTTTTTTTCTATTAAAGTTGGGAATAAACAATTCAGTCAAATCATGGATAGGGGAAAAATCATATTAATTAAATATATTTCAATGACTACTCATAAATACCCATCATAAAAACCTCATATTAACATATCTTATTCATGTAAATATTATTTGGGGTCAAGAGAAAAGATACCAATTAAGACAAGAACAATTTAAAATCATTAGTGAATAAAGTTGGACACAGAAATAAAGATGTGGAATTCAGACATAATTGAATATAGAAAAATGAGGTGTTGGAATCACATGACAAGTGATATTTTCTAGTAACCAGAGGCCCTGAAAAGACAACTTAAAAGATAGTTGAGCGTGTGCCTCTTTATGGGTACGTGTGTCCACATGCATAAATAAAGTACTAACCTACTAGTTATCTCTTTTTTTACTCTCAGCCTGTCAAAAAAACCTGTCAGCTGCAAAGGCGATAAGGGGGGCAGTCTAAAGAAGATACTGAAGCCTTAAGCTTCTTAATGTGCCAAGAATCAATCCCATGAAAGCAAACGACTTGAAAAGGGGTTATATATATTTAGGAAATCTCTCAGGCTCCCTTCTGACTCTGCTCAAACTGGTGCTAGTGCTGAAGTTTTCTCACCCTAATGACCCCTGAAGCAGCCCTGAGGGATTGCAAAACAAGGCCGTTACACAAGGCAGCTTGCTAATTGAGAAGTTGATCAGGGGGAGAGAAATCCTGCTTTACCACGTTAAGTGTCTAAATCAAGCATGACTAGATTGACGTCGCCAAATCACCGTCTAGAGGCCACTCCACGCCAGGAGCAGCAGGGCTTTTCACACCCGATAGGCCCTCACTCTATCTACATCAAGTCGCATTAAGAAAGGAATGTATTACGGAACTGGAGCCCCGGCCCCTCTGAGTGTTACTCCGCTGCCTAATTGCTACTTCTCGGCTTCCCCCAAGAAACAAATGTGTCCAAGTGGTGAGCCTGCAGCTTACCTGCTCCCTTTGAATAACAGCCCTTCTCCACCTCCTCTGCTGATTTTTCTTATTATAAAAATGCAAGAGAATGAGTTAGGGGAAGACAGTCGAGTTAAAATGTTGTATTGCTACCTCAGTCACAGAGATTTAAATTACAGCACCCTTCCAACAGTTTATAACTATTATAACCCTTAAAAATCTTTTTTTTAAATGAAATTGTTGTAGATGCACAATGTTATGATCAATGAAAACGCCTAGCACACGGGTTGTGATTTAGATGCATGCTGTGCAGAGGAGGAGACCTGCTTTTGAACTTTGAGTCCCCAGTCGCAGATTTGCTGCTCTCCAACCTAAAATCTCCTGTGATTGATGGCAGAATAGATATTCCCGACAGTCCAGACTGGCAGGCTGATATTACTCAGTGTTACTCAGTGTTTTTTTCTACACTCTGTTTCTGACAGGTTCAAAACAATGGGTTTCGCCTAGAGAGAGAGGGAAAAGAAACACCTGAACTAGTAAGTTTTTTTCCTCTTGATTCTACCACTTTTAAAATTCTATGTTTTAGTGTTTTGCTTTTTTTACTGAGACAATGGAGTTAATTCCTACTGTTCTCCATTAACTATAGGGCATGTAGGAAAAAATAACACTTAGTTTAACTGCAAAGATTTTTTTTTTTTTTTTTTTTGTCGTTAGAAAGAAAGTTCTTATTTAAATTTGTAGTAGGAGAATTAATCTTTAACCATGCTTATTGGGGGTGGAGGGTAGTAGGTAGCTTCCCTTCTATAGGTGGGGAAACTGAGGCATAGAAGTAGTAGTGAGTCAATTAGCAGCAGTGATGGAAACCTAGCACAGTCTATGTGTTCTGTTACCCAGACTGGTGTTCACTCCTGATCAAACTTCCTCTTACCCTTAATCGAAGTATGATAGTGTGATAAACTGGTAACAGAGTAATAAAAAACACACAAGGGAAAAGGCGTTTTCTTACCTAGCAAAAGATGACAGAGTAATCCATAGTACTGTATAACCTAGCACTGACTTCTAAGTTATAATCTAAACTTATTTTGCTCTGTCATGTTTTATATAAAAAGCTCAACATTAATAAACCAGCAAGAATAAAACAAACCCCACTAAAATTGAAGCTTTATTATTTTAGAAAACATCACCATAAGATCAATTTCCACACACTAAAGGTAATTCCTGTCTACAAAGTAGTTTTAATGGAAAGAGCAACTAGAAGTTTAAGCCCTCTCTGATAATTATACCTCAGCAAATTAGGCAAATCAGTCAAAGATTTTCCTGTGCTTACATTTTATAGAAACATCTCAAATCAATAACAATATGAAATCTGGTCAATTATGTAAGGGCTTAGTGTGTAAGGGCTAATGTTTATTGAGCCCTGTCTCTGTACCAGACACGGTTCTGAGAATTTTACGTGGGTTATGTCATTAATTTTCACACAACCAAATGAGGCAGATGGTGGTATGTTTTCCCATTTAATGGATGAGGAAAATGCATTCAGAAATTACATCATGTGCCCAGGGTCCCACAAATAGGTAATGGGAGAGTTGGATACCACACCTTCAGTCGTTTAGGATTCTCCCTCTAGCCTCAGAAGGGAGCTCAGAGGGGACCCACTACTGCCGTCTCCTAAGGAGCTCTTTTCACTTTCTGACCTCTAAGAAGCACTTATATTTAAAGCTAAAATCTGTCTCTGTCTCTGTAGACCTTCCACTCACTGCAGCCTCACAGAACAAGTCTAGTTCTCCTTACACAAAAAAATCTTTCCCTTCTGCAGACTACAAACCATACCCCTCCCATCCAATTCAAAATCAGTGTCAGGACAATCCTAAAAGTTCCCCAAATCAGGACTCTCAAATTCATCTTTGACTGTTTCTCCTCTCCCCAAAGCCCCAGTTCCAACCCTGCTAGCTCTCTCTCCTAAATGCTGTATGAGCATATCTTTTCTTCCTTCTCAGTTATCTATACCCGTCATGCATCACTCCTTCCCAGGATTCATGCTACAACCTCCTAACTGAATGTCTTTTCTACCAGTATTCTGTGCTCTATTCTTCACCCCCCACACTGCAGCCAGTTACCTTTCTAAAACAGAGATCCAATCTGTCGCTCCTGCTTAAAGATTTCCATAGCTCCCACTGTGTGCAGGATAAATATATGAAGGCATGTAAGGGCCAACCTGTCTGGACCCAGACTTCATTTCTGGTTTTCTCTCCCATCACTGTACCTTACCCCCAGCACACTCATTCTTCTCTGGACTTACCATCTACTTCCATGCCTGAGCTTCTGCCTTTCCTGCCTGTTAGGCCCCTCCTAAATCTTTTCTTCCCGTCTACTATTCTTTTTCCAAATTCAGCTCAAATGTCACTAGCTCTAGGAAGTCCCCTCTGAAGTCCCTGAGACAGAATGACTCACACCCTTCTTTGGATATTTTAGCCCTTGCTTTCATATACTATGTGGAGCTCACAGCATTGTATCAACTTACATGTCTCTGTCTCTTGCTAAATAGAGAGCTCCCTGGTAGCACTACCTCTCCTTTCTTCAGCGCCTAACACATGGAAAGTTCATATGCCCTGAAATTAGTGTACCTGGAAACTAGCGCTCTTCCCTTGTCAACTAAATAGATTTCACATAGAAATTTTACTTATCCCCACTAGATTAGTATAGCCTATTTTTAAAATTCTATTTTTGAACTCAGTGTATAATGGACATAAGGCCTATAGGCAGAAGTCAAAAAAATATATTTAGAAGCTGTTATAAAGGAATTATCATACTGCCCTTCCCCCCAAACATATGTTTTTTAATTGTCTTCTTCGGAATAACTCAATAAGGTTAAAGTTACACTGAGTAAAGCTATTCCAGAAATTGGTCAGGCAACATCGTCATCTATGGCCTGAAATTCAGTACAAATTCGGTCTGCCTTAAGATCACATTCAAGATGGTTTAGATGCCAACACACAAGAACTCTGTTACTAGCAGCTGAAGGAAACTCCTAACTGGTATCACCTCTACCCATCATATCTAGTAATATTTCTCTACCATCATTACCCCATAATGGCCTGGAAAGGTAATAAAAGCACAGGTCATGATACCATATATTTAACTTGGGATGGCAGCTCAGCAGTGCACCAGCACTCTATCTGAATGCTGTGAGGGAGAAACCTTAATTCTGAAGTTCCATCTCCTATATCTCTTTTCCAGCTTCCAGGACCATCTCATTTAAATTTATCTACAAAGTCTTCCTAAATAAGCTGAGTTATTAAAATCACATTTTCCTAACCAGCTGATGATTATTCTTTGTCATTTTTATTGTATATGTTGTCACTTTATTGCATTCATATAAGCATTTCTAAATATTTTATTCTGCCCCACTCCTTCCTCCTGCCTTCCAGTCAATACTGACCACCAACTACTGCTGACTTTTCTACTAGTTGCTGAGCATGATAAAGCAAATAACATACTTCCTTGTCCTCAAACAGTTGGCAATCTAGGGTCAAATATATAGACAAATAGGCTAATTACAAAGAAGCATGTTCTCTCCTCATAACAAATCATTCTGCATGTAACTGCCAGAGGATTTTTCCTTAAAGCACCAATTTCTTCATTTCATTCATCTGTCTAAGAACTTAAAATGGCTCCATATTACCTGTATACTAATATTAAGAATGCAAAGAATGGATCTCTGAACCAATTCTACAGGACCATCCTTCTTTTGAAGAGAGACTTCCTTCTAGATGAGCCACCTAATTAGGGTTGCCAGATTTAGGGTTCCCAAATATTGCACGGGGCATATTTATGCTAAAAATAATTATCCGTTATTTATCTGAAATTCAGATTTATCCAGGTGTCCAATATTTTGTCTGGCAACCTTACACGTAGTTCAACCAGCCCATTTGCCTCACTGTCAAGTTTACAGTTGAGTAGGCAGCTACTTCCATCTGAAATGAATTCTCTTTTCATCTTTCACACCAATCTCACCTCTCCCAGAAATCTTCCCAGGCAAATCCACTTAACAGAGACTGTGCTTTCTTTTGAACTCTAAAAGTTTAATTTCATTTAGGAAATATTAAGAACTACCTATTGTGAAAGTACTGCAATTTTCTCAAGTTCATAGACACTGACTATTTTGGGGATTCTAAGAGACTTTTTCTTCTTCCAAAGGAAAAAAATAAACCTACTCAAGTTGGGGAAATGCTGTTTGTAGTTAGTTTGCCTAAACAATATAAATTCAGAATAATTTCCAATTTCTTTGAATTTAAGTGGTAAGAATCTGTTCCTTCTTTGATGCAGCCCTCTCAGACTGGCCCTGCTTCAGGTCTGACTCTAAGCTCTAAAATTTTCAAAGCACTATAAGAATCATATTAGTTCACTAAAAGAATATATGCAAAGAAAAATCTTTCATAGTTGTATACTTAATAAAGTTCATTTTAAATAAAAAGCAAGAAAACCCCTCTTTATTCCAATGAAATATATTGAATTGTTCAGGTCTAGTATATTATACTTACAGGCACTCTTGACAGAATGTATCATTGCAAATAGGTGACCTTTTCCAACCCAAACACTCTCTAGAGTCTAGTCTTTAAAAAAGGCATTGATTACAAAGGTCATAAACTTCCACAGGGATTTTTTATAAAGAGAACAAAATGTTTTCTCTTCTAGCATTAAACTATACATATTACTGTAGATACACATTATTTATATATTTAGAACCATTATGAAGTAGTTTGGCTGTTCTCCAATAGGCTTAAGAAACCAAAGAACAAAGAATTGTCCAAATTTCTCTATTCATTCAGAAAATTATTTTAAGTAAAGCAGCGGGTGTGCTTCACAGAGAGCTGTTTGGTGAGTCTCAGAACAAAATTACAGCCTAACGTACCTCATGCCACTGTTTGGAAACAAGTTTTCTGGTAGGGACTATATAAACTCCCAGGTATACCTTTAATTGACAACTCACTAATGCTATATACTGGTAGCTTAAAAAGGTAACACTAATGTATGTGAATAGTTAACTTACTTCTTGTTGGTACAACTATGGCCTAAATAGTTGAAAAAAAGTTTTTAGCATCTTTCGTGGCTGGAGGTGGTGGTGGTGGTGGTGGTGGTCAGGATTCCAAGTAGAAACAGACCACCATGATAGAATCTGTTTTAGCTTAAAAGATGCTCAGTAGAAGCTGAGGCCACTCCCTTCTCCTCTCTCCACCCCATCTACCCCACTCAGTAAACATTCAGCAAGTTTTTATCTTATTTTTCTAGCTAATAAATGTAGAAGGAATGGTAAAATAATAGAACTGTTTTGCCTTCTCCAGCTAATAAATGTAGAAGGAATGATAAAATAATAGAACCATTTTGTTACCTGTAATGAAACACTGATTTAGATAAGGATCGTCAATTGTTATGTAAACCCATTAATTGGCACTAGATATTTGTTGTTAAGTAACACCTCACAGGATACTTTCTGGTCACAATGGAAAAAGCTGACTTGAACAACAGCAGAATCAGCCTGTCATCCTAGCCAAGGAATTAACTTTAGTGTCACTAATAGACAAACAGATATTATTTGTTTCCTGATGTGATACATATCATAAATACATCACATATCATGTATTCTAGAACAAAATGTATACACGAGTTTATCAAGAATTTAGAGCAACTTCCATTTTATAGGGAACACTAGGGACAGAAAGAACAAGATAAATGACACCACCAGGAAGCAACCAGTCAAAGGCAGAGGGTGGAACATTCTATAGGACAACTTCTATGATCTCTTTAATAAGTACATGTCATGAAAAATATATTGGCCAAGATTAAGAGAGATTAATAGAAATAACCAGAAATGAGGTACAATCCTGGATTGTATCCTGATTTGGAAAACTATTTTTGTAGGACTTTTTAGGGGCAGTTAGAGAAATCTGAATATATATTAGGTAGTATATTAGAGTAAAATTTGATGCCATGGAAAAAATGTAGGTTATAGATTAAAAAGATAAAACAGTAGGTAAAAGTAGGTAAAATATAACAATTTGATAAAGATACATAGATCTGTGTAAATACAGGTAGAAAAGATTTGGAATGACAGACAAACAGTAGTGGACACTGAGTAATAGGATGATGGTGCTTTGGTTTTTGCATTTTTGCTCATCTGTGTTTCTCTTTTTTTAATTTTTATTTTGAAATAAATTCAAACTTACAGGAATAGTTGCAAAAATAATACAAACCCTATACACAGAACTCCAGCATACCCCAACCCCCCTCCAATGATACCCCGATCTACCAATGTTAATATTTTGTCACTTCAGCATTTCTTTCTTTCCCTCCCTCCCTCCCTTCGTATCTATCATCCGTCATCTATTGCTCTGTCTTCTGAACATATGAGAGCAAGTTGCACACGTCCTTGAAAAAATAATATAATTCACACATACATTTCCTATGAACAAGAATATTCATTTATGTAATCACATTAAGTATAGTTAAGAAGTTCAAGAAATTTAACATTCATATAAAGTGTACATTCTATATTTCATTTTTTCCTTATGTCCCAATTGTGTCCTTTTGAGCCTTTTCTCCTCTATTCTTAGATCTCATCCATGATCATCTATGGCATTTAATTGTCATTATCTATTTAGACTGTCTTTTTTTTCAATTGCGGAAGCATGTATACAGCATAAATCTTCCCATTCCAGCCCCTCCCAAGCATTCCATTTAGTGGGATTAATCACATTCACAATGTTGCAATGCCATCACCTTCCCACCGTCCATTACTAGAAATTTCCCTTCACCCCAAACAGAAACCCTACACTCATTTATTAACTCCCCATTGCCCTTTCCCCCACTTCTCAGAACCCCTACTCTACTTTTCATCTCTATGGTCATATTCTCTGATACTTTGTGTTTACCATGGGGCTTAAATTTAACATCTTAAGTCTATAACAATCTTGTTTTCTTTGATACCAGCTTAACTTCAATAGGACACATAAACTATGTTCCTATTCTCCTCCATTCCCCCACCTTTATGGAGTTCTTGTCAAAAATTACCTATTTTACATTGAGTCCAAAACCACTGATTCATCATTACACTTTATGTATTTTAGATCCTGTAGGAAGTAAATAGTGGAGTTACGAATCAAAAATACAGTAGTATTGGTATTTATATTTACCATGTAATCTTAACTGGAAATCTTTATTTCTTCATGTGGTTTCAGTCAATTGTTTAGTGTCTTTTCCTTTCAGCCTGCACAATTCCCTTTAGCATTTCTTATAGGACTGATCTATTGGTGATGAAGTCCCTCAGCTTTTGATTATCTGGGAATGTTTTCATCTCCCCCTCATTTTTACCCTCCAGGTGTTTGTGAATTTTCTAAGTCTCTGATGGTTATTGACTTCTATTTGTATTCCATTGTGGTCAGAGAATGTGCTTTGAATAATTTCAGTTTTTTTAAGTTTATTGAGCCTTGTTTTATGTCCCAGCCCATGATCTATTCTGGAGAAAGTTCCGTGATCACTAGAGAAGATTGTGTAACCTGGTGAATTGGGATGTAATGTTCTACATATGTCTGTTAAATTTCTCTCTCTCTCCTTTCTTTGTTTCTCTGTCGGTAGGGCTCCCTTTAGTATCTGAAGTAGGGCAGGTCTTTTATTAGCAAAATCTTTCAGCATTTGTTTGTGAAAATTCTAAGCTCTCCCTCAGATTTGAAGGAGAGTTTTGCTGGATAAAGTATTCTTGTTTGGAAATTTTTCTCTCTCAGAATTTTGAATATGTCATGCCACTGCCTTCTCGCCTCCATGGTGGCCACTGAGTAGTCACTACTTAGGCTTATGTTGTTTCCTTTGTATGTGGTGAATTGCTTTTCTCTTGCTGCTTTCAGAACTTGCTCCTTCTCTTCAGTATTTGACAGTCTGATCAGAATATGTCTTGGACTGGGTTTATTTGGATTTATTCTATTTGGAGTCTTCTGGGCATTTATGCTTTGTGTATTTATATTGTGTAGAAGGTTTGGGAAGTTTTCCCCAACAATTTCTTTGAATTCTCTTTCTAGACCTTTACCCTTCTCTTCCCCTTCTGGGACACCAATGAGTCTTATATTTGGATGTTTTATTTTATCTATCATATCCCTGAGATCCATTTCAATTTTTTCAATTTGTTTTCCCCATTCTTTCTTTCATTCTTTCATTTTCCATTCTGTGGTTCTTGAGGATGTTAAGTCATTGTTCAGCTTCCTCTAGTCTTGTACCATGAGTATCCAGAATCTTTTTAATTTGGTCAACAGTTTCTTTTATTTCCATAAGATCATCTATTTTTTTATTTACTCTTGCAATTTCTTCTTTATGCTCTTCTAGGGTCTTCTTTATGTCCTTTATATCCTGTGCCATGGTCTTGTTGTTTGTCTTTAGTTCTTTGATTAATTGCTCCAAGTACTGTGTCTCCTCTGATCTTTTGATTTGGGTGTTTGGGTTTGGGTTATCCATATTGTCTGGATTTTTCATATGCTTTAAAATTTTCTGTTGTTTTTGGGCTGTTGGCATTTGTTTTACTTGACAGGGTTCTTTTAGGATATGAAGAATTATTCAAACTGCAATCTCTAATTTGTCAGAGCTACAGCTTGGTGGTGTACACTTTCTCTAACTAACCAGCAGATGGCATCCACGAGTCTACTATTCCCTTCAAGTCAGTTCTCCTCAATTTTGTCTTTGTGGTGTGTGGGGGTCTGGTTCTCGTGGGGTCCAGTTGGTGCACCAAGTTTGGGTGCGTTGTTGGTGCTGTCTGCCCTGAATGTGGGGCATGTGTCTCAGTGGTTAGGGAGGCAGGGCAGCTTTAATAATCAAACCTCCAAGGTGTTCCTGGAGATTTAAGGCTGTTGCAAGAGTCTAAACCTTCGTTTCAGTCTCGCCACAGATTGTCTCTGCCGCTGACCCACAAGTCCTTGGTATTGGCATAGGGTCCCTGGGTTTTCCAAGTGGGTCCCTCTTCCCAGCCATGCCCTCCCAGGGCCTCTGCTGAGGGAAGGTTGTGCTATGTCACAAGTGCGTGCTGTCCCTCAAGGGAAGCCCTGGGCCGCCAGGCCGTGCAGGGGCGTTCCCAGCCTGCTGTAAAGATGGCTGAATGGGGCATGTTAATTTCCCCCTTTTCACACAGCTCCGGCTTCCCAGCACCAAGACAATTAGCAGTGGGTCCACGAAAGGCTATCTTCCACGCCAGATATTGGGGCATTCCTGCTGCTCTTCACTGTGTGGTTCTTGCTGCCATATCTGCAGCCACTTTGGGGTTTTTTTTTTTTCTCAAAAGAACTAGTCCACCTCCATGCCAGCCCACAGTTTCCCCACACCTCAGTGTGGCTGCTGGACATTCAGCAGGCTCACTCACTCATTTCAGAATGCAGACTCCTGGTTTCACCAAGTGCATGGTCCCTGTGTATTTAGCAGACCTTGTCCAGCTGGTGCATCGCTGGAATTGGTGTTCTGGGTCACTTTCTGGCTTTTATCTGGTATTTTTCATGGAGGTGTTTTTCTGTCCTGTCTCACCTAGCCGCCATCTTAGGTTCTCCGCTTATCTGTTTTTAAATTTTCCACAATGCACTTAAACTTTTGTAATAAGTCAATTAAAAGTTAATAAGTTTAAATGATTGTAAAATACAGAAATGACATTCAGAATTAACATGTTAACATTTTCTCTCATTTGCTTCAAATCTATTATTAAAAATTACATTGTTTATTAAACATAAATACAAAGTGGACATTCAGTCATCCTTCAGTCCTATGCTGCACTACTCTTCAGTCAATATTTTGACCAAATTTTTGCCAATAGACAATTTGTTCTGTTATTAATCAACATTATAAATACTATTAAGTGCAAGCAAAGCATCAGTGATTATCTGGGGAGAAACAAAAGTTCAGTGGTACTTGGATTTGAGTGATTGATAATTCCAATGGAGATTCCAAGCCCCATATATGGGGTCCAAGGAGTGACCCTAAAGCCATGTTCTTGGTCACTACACTCTAGGGAACAGTCAGTGAATGGTTTGTGGGTCACCCGGCCTGGATTTGAATCATAGCTCCACCACTTGCAGGTTGGGAACTAGAGTTATCAACATTGTTAAGAACAGTAAGAGACTGTCAGATAATCACTGAGAAAATTCTCATTGATGTAAGCAATTAGGAAAAGCAGTTTCAGAGGAAGAGTAGAGGTAGAAGCCAGATCACAAGTGTGTGAGGAGCAAATGAGGTGGAGGAGGTATGGATGGCAAGGATAGAATATTCTTTTTAAAACTTTGGATAATAAAGGAATTGGATAATAACATCAACAAATATTTGAGGGATTACATTTTTTTTTTGTTTCAGAATGGGAGCGTCTTGAATATGTTCATACTTTGAGGGTCAAGAGTCTGTAGAAGAGGAGCTATTAAAGATACTGTAGAAAAAGAGGATATTGGAGGGAATAGAGTCAAAGTCACGGGATTGACCTTATAGGGAACAGAGGCACTTTATCCTAGAGATGGCATATAGGAAGTTAAAGTTGAATGGAAAAATAGATAAAATGTAAGTAGTGATAAGACCTGGTTTATATCAAACCTGATGGCTCAATTGCTAAGAAGGCAGCAGAGGCATTTGCTGGGAGTGAAGGGACAGGACAACTACTGCAAAGTGGGGGCTTCAAGGGAAATAGCGAATGTTCAGTAGAGATGCTGAAGGGCGTAAGCAAGGATGGCAACCAAGTACAAGGCTAGCTGAAGGCAGAAAACAACTGTTTGTGGGAACATCGATTGCTATGTTATCTGTTTCCAGCAATGCCCAGATACGCTGTAGGAATAGGAAAAAGGGCAGTGGTGTATACCAATGCCCACTAGCCAGGCTAGAGCCTAGGTGAACACTAATCAAAGTTGAAAGATAGGGGTGGCAGGAGAAATAAGGATGGAACGGGGAGGGGGGAGCTCACATATCCAACAGTTGGGCTCATATTGCACAGGAAAGACAGAAGACTGGAGGATTTGACCAAATTAGGATAAAAGGATAGCATGTGAGAAGTCAATGTCTAGAATCAAAGAGTATTTGAACTGGGAATGAGACTGAGGGTTACAATATGGAGTTAAGATTTCTGAGATGGAATATTTTTTTCTGTAAGCGCAAGATCCAGGATGTGATCCTGGGAAAGAAGAGCTGAAGTGTGGTAGAGTTAAGGAGTTTCAACAAGTTAAGGCTAGGTTTTGGATGGGTCAGTTATAAGCCTTTAAAATCTTCTAGAATTATGGAAAGAGAAACGACAGCAATGAGAAAGGGCAAAAGATGACATAACCGGGTTGTGTGAGTTTTGACGTAGGATGCATATTTATTATGCGTGGAGGTGGTTATGTATCTCCAAGGGAATGCTAGTTTCTCCTCTTGGTTTCATGGTATGTGAGCTGTACAAAATAAGTAATCACCTTGCCACTCTTGACAACTGAAAGGAAAACTGCCTCTTCCAGGGAGAGGAAGGTTTCAGTTACAGCATAGATGAAACTCTGTTAAAAAACAATGTTTTCATGGAAAAAACATCTTGCCAAAAATTCTGGACAGAGGGAAGATTATTGATAATGGCTTGATGTTTCCAGAAGGCTCAGTGGAAAATGTTGAGTGAAGGTAACAGTAGAAATATTCAGGGAAAAAAGAAAGGAATCAAAATTAGAGAGGGTAAAAATCGACATTGTTGAGTGAAGGGGTGGTAGAAGTAGATTTGACTTTCATTCCTTGACAAATAATTAGAGCTTTGAAAGGACTGTTTACCAGTGGGTGGCTTCAAATGTCTTATCTTTGACAAGGTGAGGGTCCCAGGAAATATCTAGCTTAATCCCAGGGAAGTTGTAACGACTGCCACAAGATTCAAGAAGAGGCAAAAGTGCTCTTTTCTTGGGAGGAGCTGCCTCCCTCCTCACAGAGCAATGCTGAGAGTCCTCATTAGGCTGGAGCTCCCAGGAGGTTTTGAAATAGGGATATGACTGGTATGCATGGGATGAGGGACAGCAATCCCCTCTTGGTGAATTGAGAATGCTAAAATGCCTTCTCAGACACTTCAGGCAATCATGAATTAAGAGCTTGGTTACATTATTTAAAACCAAAACTCTAAAGTTCTGACCACGTTGTTACATACTAGTGATTTGTGTACCACACAAAATTAGTTGCTAATGTCTTAAATTCAAGAGATTTCCCTTAAATATGTACAAAAAATAAAAATCTATTTTATCTGGAGAAATCGGCATTATTAGGCCCATTTTCCCACCATCTGCTGGAATGAAGTCATGGCTAACTCCTTCAGATGGGGCATGCAAGCCCCAGTTCACTATAATTATTTACCTGCCTGGACCTATTTGGGATTGTGATTCCCGCTCTAGCGCTTGATGAAGAAAATAATTCCACTTATTTGAATTATATCAATGTATGATTGGTTAAAAAAACAAAACAAAACAAAACAAAAAACACAAGTTATTGATTACTACTGCATAAGATGTGCATACATATGTTTATATTAGAAATTGATTAACTTTGTGCAAAATTAATCACAATAAAGAGAATTAAAGAACA
Source organism: Choloepus didactylus (assembly GCF_015220235.1). Taxonomy (NCBI): domain Eukaryota; kingdom Metazoa; phylum Chordata; class Mammalia; order Pilosa; family Megalonychidae; genus Choloepus; species Choloepus didactylus. Next base: position 116,370,408 of record NC_051314.1, on the reverse strand, counting down.
TAAAAGATTCTATCAGTGCTGCCATCCTCATCCTACAGTGAGCTTAAATGTTGTTTGTTTCCAAATATGATCCAAACCTACCTATATTTTAGATATAATAGATTAGAGAATTAATTTCATCATGTCTTCCATTTTATCTCAATTCCATTCCTTCACCACCCATGCACCAGGCCCTATACTCCTCCTCTATTTTCTCTCCAATGTAATTCGATCATTCCCATTAATTAAATTATTACATTTGAATAATTAATAATATAAAAACAATCCTAGATAAAATAAATAGTGGCAGATATTATAATAAAGAAAAGATATGGTAAGAGAGTACAAAAGTCTGGAGAATATATTAATATCAAACAGTTGTAAACAGTTGTTAGAAAAATAAAATGAATTTAGATCTCAGCTTCCTAGCAGACAAAGAAAAGAGGGAAAATGTAAACAAATAGATGATTCGAAGGGCCCAAGATAAATACCCTTTACTCAGAGGAATCCCCAGGAACTTTTGTTATACAACGATCTGGGGGAATTTTCACCAGTGTGTCCAGAGGACATTGTGTAATGCAGAATCCCTAAAATGCTGAATTTTCTGCAGCTGTTTATTGAGATAGTCTTCAACATAGGCCAATGGTGAAACCCTAGTGTGCAATTTTGTGAAAAATTCTGACAGGCTAAAACATAGGGGTCAAGGTCAAGGACATGGTTCTTTATCTTGATCCAGAAGATAAATATAAAACCAGTGGAAGGAATAGCTTAACATCCAGTTTTTCAGGTAATCCACCATAAAATCTATTTCTTTCATGTGAGTTTTTAAAACATAAGAATTGGAAAGCAGAATTTGAAGTTGTAATTTCTAGCAAGAACAAAGAGTACAGAGATTCTGTGATACAATTAAGGATTGGATTAAGGTCCTTGTAAGGACTTTAAGAAACAAAACTAAAACACATACAAGAATGATGAACCATGCATGGCTGTGTAAGGAGCTGAGGATCACAGTCTTCCTCAGCAAGCATTTCTGAGTCTGCTCTAACACACAGCTGAGTCACAGAAGCCCTGGACAATGCATCTGTACAAATTTCACAATAGGCATTACCTTCCATGTCTGTAGAAAAAAAATGTATAATATCTTCAGATTCAGGCCAACTGAATTCTGGAGGACATTTGCAAAGACCTTGCATTTTATCTTTGGACATTCTCTATTGTCAGGACCAATTTATCCTCCCAAGGTTCATTCTAAGGTGTGGCAATAAAACTCAGGGTAGAGGATTCAGGATACACATATTTTGATTCCCCATGGCAGCAGATGATGTTTTGTTTTGTTTTGTTTTCTAATTCCTGTTGGTTAAGCTTTTTGAGTATCAGATTATTTATTACATTATTTTTGCAATCTGTCTCCCAAAAGAACACATAATCCTTACATGGTTGGTACTCACATATTACTGGATGACAGTTTTGTTTTTAAAATGGTAAAATTAGATACTATATCTCATCTAAATTCATGATTTTTCTCCCCTAATAATATAGCCATGTGATAGCTTAAAAACACATGCTCTGTCATCATTCAGTAGCAGTTTATTCATTGGAACATTCTGTACTCTTCTAAAAATCCAACATACCTCATCACATCTCATCTTTGGTTATTTTCCTTTTCCAAAGGTCTTATTACAACTCCAATATGTTTACCTACCAAACTCTGCCCAGAAGGGTAGTTGGACAGTAGCTTACATTTTAAATTGCAGTAATTGTGGGTATTGCTGACCTATCAATCTCAAATATATTTACAAACTACACACACAAAAATGAAATGAACAAAGTGATTCAGGTTAATCAGCTCTGACTACACATTTTAAGAAAATCACCGAGTGCACCTAGGATCCAACGCTAACAATTTGTTATGCATGGTAGTGTTACAGCTTTCTAAATGGTAACTAACTGTTTAAAAATTCCGAAGCATTCTTAAAATGTTTCACTTAAACATTCCTGCAATAAAATCTTATTGAACTGTTGCTTTTATTAATTTTCTACAGACTAGAGAGCAACAGATTCAAGTTCGATTTTGTTTTTTCTTTTAACTTTGCCTACTACTAGCAAATAAACTGTGTGTCTTTTTTAAATAAACCCCTGGCCTTGAGTTTTGGCCCCTTAATAATACCCTACATGGTTGACTACCCTTGGTGTTAAATTTTCTTAAATTGTATTTCTGTCAGTGTATCATTTTTTTAAGCAATGGACCCTATAATAGCAAGCACTGGTCTGTCAGGAGTGCATTTTAACAGCACGGCAAAGTATTTTTCACTACAGGAGACAAACAATGGTATGTATTACATACAGTAAACACTGCCTTTCGTACATAAGGTTCTCTTAGCACTTATCTGTCTAAAGTCTGTGTCCTGAATGAGGGATACAGGGGAGGGAGAGAAAGCCTGCCTCATATTAATGTTGCCAGTGGCGATGGTACAGCATTGGAAAGAGTCCACATATATTGTCACATTTCCCATGAAAGAAAACCTTGACTGAATATTAAATGAATAGAGCATGGCATATTAGCTCAAGCTTAGAAAGTCTTTTCCTTTCAAAGAGCTTCCACATCTTTCTCTCAAAACTCCTTTCCCAAGTGTTGATATTTCCTTCTTTTATTCACAAATACTATTACCAAAAACCTTTCAACTGATCTTAAAAAGCTACTAAGAAATAATAGTGCTCTCCAAATGGGGGGGAGGGGTGGAAAAATCCCAGAGAAGCTTAAGAAATTATGAGCATTTTTATTTTGACTTATTTTCTATCTTATCTTTTAAATATCTCTTCATAATTAAAAATGTAATATGGGGTATATGTGATTTATAAATATACATAAATTGAAGGTGCACATGTAAATTTCTTTAGGAATACAAAATGTTTAGAGAACATTGTGAAACAGATTATCAGTAAGAAGACATTAGCATTCAACTGTTATTGTCACCAGAAAAAACGATGCAAAAATCAAGAATGTGAAGGAAACCTAAAACAGCCTAAAATTTTACATATAATTCTACCCAGTGGGATATTAAATGTAATGCTTTGCAAGGTTAGAGAACTTTCACATGCTAAAATGGGAAGAGCACAGGCATGTAAGAAGTTTCAGAAAACCACCACCTCACTTACACAGGAAATCATGAAAGATTCAAATTCACCCTGATTTACATTAAGTATTCCATAATCTTAATTACCCATTCCAAATTCCAATAGTCTCCACAGTGAATAAATATATATTTTTTTCCTATATGGCCTCTTGTAACTACAGTATTTAGACATTTCTTCACCTATCTTCTTTGTAGATGCAAAGTTGATTAGAGATCTTCTTATAGTGGTAGTCCTTTCTAGTCTTATTAATCATTCCTAAACCTCATCTTAATCTGTTTCTTCAACCTCCTCACATTTAATTTTCCCACTATCTTATCTTCCTATGGCATTATCTGTGCTATTCTTTCTTTATGACAACAGCTACTCACACTGGAGCATCAATGTGTTCAACTCTTTATATATAGTGTTCCACTGATACCGCCTATCAACTGTATGAATAGATATATTATTCCTGTTTACAAGTATGCAAACTGAGGCCAGGAGAAATAGAGGAACTTGCCCAAGAACACAGAACTGGGATGTAGCAGATTTCAAATCTGCACTCCTCACCATTATGCTTCTCCACATGCCTCTACAATTTGGGACTAGATTTAAACTCACCTAGTTTAGATGATTTTTAGGGAATTGGCAGGAACTCATGTGACATTTATCTTTCTATAAAGTGATTTTCACAGAAGATAAAAACAGCAGATTAATACTCCATAATAGGGATAGATGACTAATTTTCTAGTAATGGTAGTTGGCAGTGGAAGGGGTAACAGTGTATGTGGTAGAAAAATTAGAAACAGTGAATGATTTAAAATACATTTTATAAGTTAAAATGAATGTAATAGAGCCTGCGACTTGAGAAACTAGTAAAAATCTGAGTTGTGGAGAAAAGGAAAGGCTCCGTTTACTACCGAACAGATAAATCCTACCACTTCAGTTATACAGGAAATCATAAAAGATTTGTGACTTTAGAATATAGGCTCAAGTACTTTGATTTACACTTAAACTTTACATTTAACTTTTTTAACTTTTGAAAATAGTTTTACATACAAATCCTGCTCTTATTAATAGGAATGCATATGATTATTTTAGTTTTGAAGATTAATGCTTAGTTCTTATTGATTTGAAATTAATATTAGTGAGCTAGGGTCAGCAGTGAGAAATATAAGTATAAACAGGACACTTATGTAACATGTCTCATCTCTTCTCATCTAGAATGTGGTTAAATAAATTGTTTTAAATAGCAATATCTTTAACTTGTTTTCTCTCAATTCTGGATTTGAATACATTTAAAATAATTAGAGCAACTATTTTATTTGAAATGGTTTTACTAGAGAATAATTCAACTAAATAGGGTACTGCTTGGCTCTAAAAAAATGAATAAAAGAGAAAAAAATTAGTCTTCAGGCCTGGAAAAACTGATGTTTCCACCTCAAGAGTAGAAAACTGGCAGCCTTGCAAAATCCACATCTTTGCGATTTTTCTTACCCAAGTGTTAAAAAAATATCAATCACTTTGTGATCAGGATGGAGTTTAATGTTCAAGGTGATAACTCTCCCACGTACTGTGTAGACAGCCCTGGTGCTCATGAATATGGGTGTTCCCTTGTATTTCAGATTGTAATACTATGATGTATAAATAGTCCATTAATCATATTAGTACTTGTAAGTAGATGCCTTGACTTAAAAAAAAAACAACAACAACTATATCATCATCACCCATTGTTTAGCAACAGTCAAGTGACCAAATCCTGAGGTCTATTTTCAGATTCATAATATTACTCAATCACACAGGGTCATCAATGGAGCCAAATAAAAAGATATCCAAAGGAACTGCCAGTAAATAATAAATGGGAAAAAAAGATCCCACTTAGTTTAACAGATGAGGCCTCTAATCCCTAATGGAATTAATTCATGAACAGCCTGAATGGATAAGCTTTACTGTGGTTCTCAAATGGAAAGTGTTAGCGATCCTTTAGGGGGCATTTGGAAATGGATAGGGATATTTTGGTCATAACAGAATATTACAACAGAATGTAACAACAGGGTATAACTAATCCTGCGTCTTCTGCTCCCACTGACTCCAGCTACATTAGCATCCTTGATGGTCCTCAAAGGAGGAAGATCCCATCCTAGGGCCTTTATACTGGCTGTTCCCTGAGCCAGGAATGTCTTTCTTCCTATTGATTCCTATGGCTAGCTCCTTCATTTTCTTCAGGTCTTTACTCAAGTCTCCATCTCAATGAGGCCATCTCTCTCTACCCTATTTAATATTTCAAATCCCACCATCACACACACACGCATGCATACAAATTCTGCAAACCTCTCATACCACTTTGTATTTTTCCCCCATAGTGTTCATCACCTTATAACATACTCTATACTTACTTATTTTGTTGATTATCTGCTTCCCCTAATTGGAATATAAACTCTATGAGGGGAGGAGGTATTTTTGCGTTTTGTTCAATGCTGTATCCCAGGGCCTTGTACAGTATCAAGAGTATACAGAACAATGATACTTGTTGAATGAGAAAATAGGAGCCAGGGATGCTAAGCGTTTTGCAAGAGGCATCGATTGCACCTCTGTTGTTAGCTTAACAACATGTGTGATGAGAGTTGGAACAATACAAACAGCATGAAAGCTATCTAGCTACCTCTTTCTTACTCTATCCCCAAAACATAAATATGAAACTCGGAGCTCGGCTTTTATGACAGGGCTACTGGCTTCCAAAAAGGATTTTTACACAGCTCCATTTTTACTTATTAGTTATAACCTCCCTTCTTCAAAATTTTTTCTATTCTTTCTTCATTACACTTCTTCTCGTTCTCTCTATTGGTTCCATAGGACATAACCAGACTAAAACTCAAATATATTTTACTTACTTATTTAACAACCACTGTGACTATATTTATTAGTTGTAGAAAATTTGAAAATAACTTACCCTTACGTTCTTCCGTATTCTACTCACTGAATACATTATTCTTTGCATAGTAAAATATTAATAACTTTAAAATTTCTATTTATATATTACACAAAATCAATTAGAACTATAATAGTCTACATTCATTATTTATAGGAATGAACGACTGGCACTCAAATATTTAAGTGACTAAATTGTTTCACTGTAAAACTGTTAAAAAGATGGCAATATGTGTAATTGTAAATAAAAACCTCAATAGTTCTCTCTCAAAAAGGACATGCTGTGGAAAGAATCTTCTAGCTCAGAACTTTTCAAAAATTTTTCTTCTAATGAGTGGACAGAGAAGATACTAGTTTTTTGTTTTGTTTTTTTTTTTTTTGTTTTTTTTTTAAATAACTTTTAAAGCAGTTCAATAACTTATAATTTCTCTATATCTTCCAAAGTGCAAACTATTTCTTCGTGAATATTCACACGTGATACTTACAGGTTTTAACATTTTGTTGTCAATATAGTTCAACTTCACACCTGTAAAACACAAACTTGCCCAATGAAACGAATACTCATATTTAATACAGAAGTTATGATTGCTTTTTCGATGCCCTTCCCCCGTCTCTATGCACCCAAGTAAAGGAATAGGTAGTCATCACTTATCTTACCTAGTCTTTTTATGTAGCTGATGGTCAGAATATTTTTTGAGCAGTTGTAACACAAAGCAAGCATCATGTTCCATACCATAAAGTATTTTAAAGTGAAACAGTCTTGACCTTTTTCTTTTTGGTGAAAGGTGAGCAGTGTATCGAAGAACATTACTTGAGAGATTTCAAAATCTTCATAAACAAGTGAATAAAATAATTTTAAAAATATTAATTAAATTTACATTTCTTCTAGAATTGCTATTAACATGTTGTTATCAGGGTTTTAGAAAATAAAAATAGAGTAGCAATCTCTAAAAATTGCCTTTTGCCGTTGATATTGCCTGCTGGGACTCCACAGCATAAGTGAAATGGAAATTTATCTTTTCCCTCTGGTGTTTAGATTACTATTATGTGTTAGCATTAGCACATTTTATGAACTTTCTTGTCCCTTTTACTAGGCCTTGTCAGAGTTGATATTTATGTTTACTAAGACTGATTTTCTGTTTTTGTTAATAAGGATGGATTTAATGTGAATGATGCTTTACTGGATTAGTAATAACAATTTTACTTAAATATGGCTTTGGAGAACTCCTCTGCAAATACTCTTTGAATTCCTAAGAGTCTTTTATTTTCCCCATAGCCCAGTTGGAGAGTTTTTGATATTAAATTGAATCATAACAACACATGCTGGTTAGAGTCTGACAATACACGCAGCTTAATATTAATTTTCCAACTTCAAGTCAGGGATCTGAATATTCCAAGATGATTACTTATCTCAAGTGTGATTTTATTTAAACTAGTAAAGCCCACTGCTAGAGATTTTTGTATCATAACAAACTAACCCTATGGAGCAAAGAAATTCAACAAAAGATTTAGAAGCTTTACCTAACTACAAAAAGACTGTCAAGAAGTAAAAGGTTTATTAGGAAATTTTGAAAATATAGGGCCTGAAACCAAAAGTGACTTGGGTGAATGCGTAGGATTCATGTGGGTATTTTGTGGATATAGTAAATATGTTTAATGAGTGTAATAAAAGGGAATGTATAGATCCTAACACCTTTAGAGAAAAATTATCCAGTAATACTGATAATAGGGAAAAAAAAGTTTTCAATAGACAAAAGAAATTGCTTTAAGGTAAGAAATGAAAATCTAAATGCCACATTTTTTTCCTTCACAATGTAAACCTTCATTTCAAAATAAATTTCTTATAAGGGCCTTGAAAAGAGAAATGCATAGCTAATCATCAAAACAAGTACGTTACAATGGTTGAAACAGACCAAGGACAGTATCAGACTCCCTCGGAGTTAAGAAAAACAGAACTAGATGATAAAAATCACCAGGGAATAAAATTTAGGCATTCTGTAGTTTTATTTTACAATTTGTCATTCCTCTTGGGACGGTGAAAACCCTATAAGAATAAATCAATGCTTTAGTTTGCAATAATAAGAAATTAGCTGGCGTCCAGTATCTGAATTTTACAAGTGTCAAACCCTCTGAAACTGAGATGATGGGGTCCAAGTCCATGAAGACAGAATGTAATGTTTATTCTAATGTTATACAGATTCTAATATCTGTATGTGCACACCCACACCCTTTCATAATGCTCAACAGGGGAAATTCCATGTATCACTATGAGTAATCACTTACATAAACCGACCTTTACAGGGCTGTGAAACAAAAAAAAATAGAAAAGAAGAGAGAAAAGAAATGAAAATGCCTTTCTCAAGAAACATGGCTCATGTCATGCTGTTTTATAAAAGCACTTAGTCACTTGAATAGAATATTGCTATTTTTATTTCTGTTTTTCTTGTTTTCAAGAACTTGTCCTGCATTTACAATTAATATATTTTAACATTCATTGAGAAAAGTGAGATATGTTAACTAAATTTTTTTTGAAGTAGGGATGAGGTTGCAGTGTATGATTCTGAATAACAGAAGACATTCTCAGAGGAACTGAAAGAATGTTTTAAAAACAAATACAAAATTAAATTTCAATACCCCACTATGTAATGAAGGGAAATACAATGGTTGTTTAGTTGGCACAATTCTTCTTTTAGGCTATATAATTTTTATGTGAAGCAGAAAACTGAACTACATAACACATTTCTACAATACATATATTCATCCAAACCATTTACAAAATTACTACTTTCAGCATATTTTTAAAATGAGATTCTTTTAATAAATTATGTTTATGCAGTCAAAACACAGCATTAAAATTTATTATTAGTCACTTAGTGGAAGTTAATGGGGAGTTTATAAATGAAGTGCTGGCTTACTTTGATATATTCTAAGAGCAACCAAAAATAGAGATTCTTTCCCAGAGTTCTATGTATTTATAAAGTGCAAAATAAGCAGTTTTAGCAATTCTCAAATGCATTTCTTCCAGATGCATTTAATCCTAAATATACTTATAAAAACAGAATATTTTTTGCTAAGTCAGGTATGTCTAACATATCCATCTTATGTGTAAAAGCTATCCTGACTGAAGTATTCCATGCTTTATAAAAAGATAAACTGTAAAGATAGAGAAAAAAGGTAAGTTTTTTTTAATTTTTAATATCCAACTAAGGAATATCTCAAATCCATAAAACAAAGCACAAAGCCACAAGGCTAAAATAATTAACTACATTAGATATATAAATACACATTCATTGAAAATGGATGTATGTCAGAATTAAGGATGGAAAGATATTGTAGATAAACTTAAAAATTAGAAGGAATTCTAAACATGTAACGGATTAAATATTTTTAACAGAAATTGTAGTAGAGGAGTTTTCACTCAGTAGAGCAAGTGTGAATTCACCAGTTTTTTTGTGTTTTTTTCCCTCAGAGTGTGGGACATGCTCCCAAAATATTGTACATTATCACTCCCCATTTATGCTGGTTAATGAATAGAACATAGTTTAAAATGTCTGAGATAGATTTCAATAATTCTTTCTGATGGAAACAGGAAAAATCATCTTAAAAACACATTTTTTATAAAGCTACAAATAAGATAAGCTAATTAGCAAGGAATATAACAGTATATTTTTGGCAGACCATGTTGTCTAATATACTTGTATGCCAAAATATTTCATAACAGAGACTAACGTAGACATTTAAATATGGTAAAACATGGCTATAATAAAGTTTTAAGAAAGCTCAAAAGCTCAAAGAGAAAAAGTTTATCACTTGTATTCCAAATAAAAGCTTAAGTGTTCAAAAATTTAAAACAATAAAATGTGATTTTTCAAATAATGATGTACTACTTCCCAAAAGTCTAATAATAGAAAGATAGCATTGAAAGAAAAAAGAATGAGCACCCCATTTAAATTTTTTTTTTAAATCTGTGCTGTGAATTACCAGATAAAACAACATTAATAACATATTCATATTTACTTTTAAGGCTATAATTATGTGCCAATATAGATTTAACCTTATATGAAATTTCAGAAGCACCAAGCTGATCAGTTTGAAATAAACTGGGCTAGATAAATGTTCTATATAGCATTTTACTTTAATTTTCTATTTTAAAGTTTATTTATAATAAATTAAATCATATAAAATTTGTAGTCAGAATACCAGGCTCAGCTCATATTAGTTAATTGGCAACTATGGTGGAATGTGAAGCATCACTCTTTCTCAGTAGTTTCATTTTAAACAAATCCTCAGAAATAAAAACAGCAAGTTGTATTAAATTTTATGTAAGACATTTTCAGCTTCTCTTATAGGAGGAGCTAAAAGTAGCTTTTATGGCGCTTTGAATAAAACTCTGTGGCAAGAGACGCAAGATACAGCCTGTGTCTACCAAATGCTTAAAATATATCACAAGTAAGAAGTTACAGGCTTCAACAAACACAAACAAAAATTACCCAAAAGTTTGAGTGGTAAGTTTTGTTCTTTATTGCCTCCAAGACAGAAAGTAAAATATTTTGATATTTCTCCTATTTCTGATTGTTTAATGCTTAACACAAAAATCTTAATTCTAAAACTGATTATACACTGACAACTTTATTCCTATTTTCCAAGCTGAAATATGGATGATAGTTTAGCAGTGACTAGAATCATTACTAAAATTGTGCTATTTTACATAATACTTGCTAATCTACTTTAGGCATCTTGTTATAAGCTTACCTTTTAAAAATGAAAACGGTTATGTACATAAGCTTTGGACACATTTTTAACAGAAACATTTCTAGGTCCTGGCATGTAAATATTGACTGGTAGATTGACTTCATGATTTTAGTCAGAAAGCTTGAGAATAGAGGGAATTTTGAAAAGTCCAATTCTTATATTCCTTTAACTAATGAGTTTCCAAACGAGGAAAACAATCCTACAAATAGGTAAATTCCGCCTTTTCAGATACATGCATTTTATGTTCTGCAAAAAAAAAATATTATATCAGCCTTGTTGTGGAAAGTAAACTATTCCACTGTTAAGGTTTGAAACTCAGAACACAGATTGTACAGTATCTGTCTTTTCCTCTTCTTAAATATATTCAATTGTGCCACAAAGGAGAAAAAACAAATCTGAAAGAAATCATTTACTACAATAATAGTTTCTACAATCCTTAAGAAAATACCTAATTTCTGATAGTTCTCGTATCATTTAATATCATAAGTCATCATTCAAAGAGCTTGTAAAACATGTCATCACTATCACTAACCAAAGCAATACAACATAAAATGTAGATCTGAGACTCATAGTAAAGCACCAGAAGTGGTTTTTTTTTTTAATTTTTCTTTCTTTCTTTCATTTTTTTTTTTTTTTTTTTTTTTTTTTTTTTTTTTGGAGAGAGACATTATTTAGGAAGTTGAATACAATTGGCAAGAATATTTCACTTTTCCTTACATATGAAACATCTGGCCCGAAATAATATCTATTACCAATAATTTACTAATACAGAAAAACTATTTTTTTATAATCATTTTCCGTGTTCTTAGGTGTCTATGGATTTATACAGCAAAATACAAATCTGTAATTTATTTTTGGCCTGTGTGACACCTCAAAAAAATTACATAAAATCCAAAGACAAAACAAAACAAATCCACATTTTAATAGAATTTCAGTGATTAAGAAGTGGCTGTATAAAAAAAAAAAAAATCTGAACCAGGAGAGAAATGAGAAAAATTATTTTCGAAGCTCTGGAAAACAGTCACAGAAAACTACGTATTCACTGATTATATTACAGATTTTGTGTAATTAAACAATTAAGAGCAATTTTAGGTGCAGCTCCCTTTTTGCCTTAATTTTATCCACTGCCTACAATTAAGCCTCTCACATAGAAGGCATTCAGTGAAAATTTTAAATGACTTCTTATACACATCCAAAGAAATTAATTTGTAAATAAAATTCATTTAATTTAACACACAGAATCAGGCTAATTTGTCCATCAGAGACATATGCCGTTGAAAGTATATACAGTTCACTGAGATGCATGCTTTCCGCACAAAGCTAATACCACATCTGTGGCATAATCTATGAAACACGATGTCTTTACACACACAACCCCCCATTCCTCACTTTCCTTCTGTAATTTTCAAGTGTTGAAGAATTGCAGTTGCCAAAGAAGTCTTGCTATATAAGGCAAATCTTCAGTTTAAATAAGGGATAAACTTGCTATTAACAACTTAGTTTGAAATGTTAACAACCCTCAGGCTGTTAACATAACAACTGGCCATTACTGTGGTAATGACCAATTTAAGAGGAAATTGTATACTGATAAATTAATATATTGGCAATTACTACCAAAGTTTATATATGAGAAAGTATGATTATATTTTTAATAAAGTTAACTAGTATTAAAAGTTTGAGCCAATCCAAAATTAACTGAGTTATATCACAAAAAACATCTAGACCCTTTTAGAAATAAAGATTTCTGATACAAAAACTATTTTGATAAATCCCCTTCAACAAAACACTCACATGAGATTATCAAATGCCACTAACATCATGTTTTTCTGACCATAAGGAAGAACAAAACAAAAAAAATTTACTTTTTCTTGCTCGATACTATACTGACAATTGTAAAGCAGCTTTACTTACAACACAGGTTTTTCACTGGTATCTTTACATTTTTTTTTTACAAGTATTCAAATGTTTCAAGAGACTTCCTTTAAATTTTATTTCATTTTTTACTTTATTTGCTTATTAGAAAACCTTGCCCTGACTATATAAACTCTGTGTTTGGAATTGTTCTAATATAAATCCGCTTGAGATACGGAAATTATAAACAAATGGAAAAGTCCAGAAGGAGTCAAAAAGCTTTGCCTGTTTGTTAGTATAGGTGAAGCAAAACTAGGTAAGCAATGTTAAATCACTAAAAGCAAATGCAGATACTTTCTGTGGAAATGCAGCTCTAACTCAAAAAGAACAGAGGAAACATTTTTATTTCAAAGAGAAAAGTTCCAAGACTAGAGAGTTCTAAAAGACCCATGAAATATGTTAATTCTGATTAGTTGTGTCATCAAAATAAGGGAAACCCTGACAGTAGGGCGTCACTTGCCATTGTTGGAATGTGTGTTTTGTGTACCTGGAGCACAGAGAAAGCAGTAACAAGTAGTCGTAATTAGGAGTTGCCAGCTGAGGCAGGCCTAAAAGGGGACAGAGTAGAATCTGATAAACAGTACTAGATTCACCACCATTAATCAAATGATGTATTTTGAACATACAGATTGAATTTGACTGAAAATAACTAAATTACATACTCAACAACACCAAATTCCCTAGAAAACACCTCCTAAAATGACCAGGATGGTTGAGTTACTGCTGATACATTTTATGTCAAAAATTCAAAAATTCAGATGTCATATTAGAAAAATGATCCACTATATCAAATATGAACACCCAAATGATGCCATATATCATTTCCCAAATTTGATAGATTGTGCTTTATTAATAAAATAATTTGCAGCTGAATGATGTCACAAAGTTCCCTGAAAAGCAAAATAGTTTTTCCTAAATAGAAATGTATGTGTTGAGTACTACAGGCTGGGGAACATGAAAGGACTTCAGTGCACGGATGCTTTACCTCCCAGTCAGTCTCATGGGTATATAACCAAGAACATCTGCTTTCTCCTGAAGCTGTTCAGATGTGTAGTCTTTGGAGGGTGGCTATCATTTCCCCTAATGATGGGGCCTTTACTTTGTTATTTTCATAAAGCTCCTGGCAATTCTGTGGCTGGTCAATGCTCAGTGATATCTTTGTGAAGGCCATTTGGAAGGACTGGTGGGAGGGAGATGTATTCACACTTGGGGAAAGTTTGCAAAACTACCAGTTAAGAATTTAAAACTGAAGTTCTCTGTCAAAGCTGAATCAGAAAGGATCGCTGAATAACTTTAGAGGACAAAATTCAGGCCCAAATAAGAGGCAGTAGTTAAAATACTTCACATGTATGTTTCTCAAGTTGGACTTTTCAAAAATAGAATCAGATGTTTAACCAAGCAACTGACCCATTTCTTTGGGTTATTCTCAGCCTACTTGCCCCTTAGGCTCTAATTTAAAAACATATGCTTATTTCTGTCAAATACATCCTTGACATTAACTGGCAGTTTCAATATAGTCAGTGGAATAATCTCTTCCTAAGTATGAACATCCCAGCATGCCAAATCCAAATACTTTAGATACTGTGTTTTGTTGGCAGTAATTTGTGTAAACACACTGGGCAACATTTTAAAGACTGACAGGTCAACATCTTTCAGGAATATAAGCTGGCAGTAAGGAAATGCAAACAAAAAGCACACTTACAAAAGTATTTTGTAAAGGATAATTCCTACCTCAGATAGTCTCTGCGACAAAGGATGAGATTAGCTTTAGTGTACAGGGTGGAGCCCACTTCTCCCAAACGACAGTCGCAGCAGGCACACTTCAAGCAGTCTTCATGCCAGTATTTGTCCAGTGCCTTTAGAAGATATCGGTCCTTGATCTTTCGGTTGCAGCCAGCACAACCTTTCGGCTTGGTGTCTGGCTGGACTGAGAGCATTTGTATACCTAAAACAAGACAAAAGCAAAAAGAGAGCTGGGACTATGAGACAGAATAAAAAGATGTCAAAGACCTGAAACAAGTTACATATCTAATATTGTCTTTTGTAGAAGTGTTAGATTTTCTTTTTTAGGGCTGTCCTGAAATCAAACTAAATTTTGGAAAAAGCCTCAAACTTTAAAGTCCTTGTCAAATCATTTACCAATGTCACAGGTATAAAGTGGTAAAGATAATGAATTCATGTTGTAAACGGTAAGCTTACATTATATACCCAGAGTTAAATAACGTTAAGTAATTTTACAGTGTTCCTGTTCCCCTCACAGAAAATTTCCTTTAGGGAGAAATATTAGTAAATGGCTAATAATTTTTAAAGAAAGTTATTTAACAAACTAATCCATGCATAGTCTATAAGAATCAAAAATGAGTTTTTCTTAATTGATTAAAAATTTCACTTCATATGTGCTTGATGGTGGAAGGAGAGGGCACCCTGTATGCACGCTACTTCCACTTTACAATGACCTGAAAAGCTCACCAACCCTATATTACTTATTTGTATTCACATTTTTCCTTGAGTCTTCAATATTTCAAAGTACTCACTATATTAAAATAAAAATATTTTCACAAGTATCTGTCAATGCCCATATTAATGGCATATCAACTAACTATACATGACTTGCTTTTATACAAAGCCAAAGTATAAGATTAAATAATTCATTAACATAATAATATACTTATTTATTTTATGGGGGAAAGAAGAAACAACAGAAGACAAAGTCCAAATATATATAATTATATATATATAAAATTACATCAACATATATAACTATAATATATATGTATATTACGTATCGACTGTACAGACATAGGGGTATTTATATATTTTAGACCTATATATTTCCTTCATAAATAAGAGGTCCAGCCAAGTTCTCTTGGTTTTTACAACTTGACTGAAATCTTTTCAATAAGGAAGATATTCACCTTCGAGTTTATTTCCTAAGTGTCAAACACCCGGCTGGGGTAAAAGCTGGACCAACTATTAAAAGTCATCATATTTATCAAAGAACTCTCTTGAAGTACCTAACATACAGCAGATATCATCTGCTCATTTTACAAATTATGATACAGAGGCCCAAGAGAGGTTGAAAGACTCGCTCAGTGCTGAACGATAGTTTTGCACTAGACTTGGGACTAGGTGGCCTTTCGCAGTCCAGAGATCCCTCTGCTATCCTTTGCTTCCTCTTCCAGGCATAAAGTTTTAAACCTGGATGTAGTAGGATATAAGACACCAAAAGTGCATGCACTTGAAACAGTTTCAAAAAAGGAAATGTCAAGCTATAATCTTCTGCATTTCCTGTGTATTTCCTCAAAAATACCTAAACCCTCTTCAGTTTCCTCTGATGCCTTCTGATGAATGCTTCACCTCCATTTCCATCAACCATCTTTTCTTTAAAAAATCACACGGAGACATCAGTGTACTCCCACAGTTGAATAACTTTTCTAGCTACAAATAATACATGAATTGTACATACTAGTGTTATGATGTTGAACTTTCATTCGAAAATAACTTGTCTGGTAGAGACCTGGAGTAGGGAATAGCAGGGGAGAAAGCAAGGTGGCTGTTCTTTCTGCACAGAATTCATAGCCGTGGTTGCCAGAGCTGCAGACTAGCAGCTGGATTTTTACAGAAGAGCAGGTGGTATCTCTATAGCCTGCTATCTGTTCCTTTTCTTTGAAGGAGCTGAGGGCCTAGTGTAGATTAATCATAACCCTTGATAGCTCTACTAAATCTCACTCTCTAGAACTTCTAACAAATGAAGTTTCTTTGATCAGAAATGGTTATCCACTTCTAGCAAGGTGCATAAGGAATGAATCCCATTAATTACAGTACAGAACATACCCAAGTGCCTCATAATCATATATCTGGGGGGAGGGGGAATATTTTGATATACTGAATGACATTCTGTATCCAGATACATTCAGAGTAGGCATTTTTAATTTTCTAATTTATAAGGCTATTATTTTTTAAATCCCATAGCTCAAAGATGAGACTTGAAAAAAAAAAAAACCTTCTTAGAAGTAGCTAAGCTATATTTCTCACAGTTCTGTTATTACTATGAAGCACAGAAAGTCAACTATCTTTATTCAAAATGTTTTGCAACCAGATACAACATTTTGGCACAAGTAACACTATCTGCTTGTCTTCACAAAATGTTTTTATTGTGTTGACATTTTAATTTAGCACTCAGAGGCCAATTAATATCTGAAACTCTTACATTCTGCTTGGCCCTGGGCATAAAAGGAGTTTGATATTTTATACTCCATCCCAGTAACTTCTTTTAAAGAACATCACATTCCCCTCGAAAACGGAACCTTTTCAATAGTATGCAAGTTAACAGTTGTAGAAAAGAAACTATTTCTTAGTTACCCCATTTCCATGTATCTAAAAGACATGAAGCAGTTAGTGGCCTCCTCTCGACATCCAGAAGAACGTGTCTGGGTAGAGTTCCGTGTTCATAAGCGGAGAAACATTTCACGAGTTGCTTACAGCACATCAGGACTCATAACTTGTTTTAGATTGGCATGTAAATTGTTCTGAGGGAAATTCTTATTGCCTCTGAGACCCTGCCATTCTGAGTTATTTGACAGTTTAAGGGAAATCATAATTTTAAAAAAAGACATAAATAATAGCCTGTGCAGTGTGGTGTGCAGAAATAAGTAGAACCATTTCATTTAAACTCTGGTGAGCTTTTAATTGCCTGGATTGTATTGTGAGGCGGCCTAACGGTTGATTGCCTCCATTATGTTCCCTTGTTCTGTGCCATTCATCCGCACAGTCTCAGCTTCAGTAGTTAACACAACAAAGTAGCCACAACTCCATAACACACAGGGGTTTAAATAATAATAATAATAATAATAATAATAATAATAATAATAAAAGATTTGCAGCACTTAGAAAAAGTCTTTTATGTATTTGGTCTAACTACATATAGTGAATGGAAAATATTTTGTCCCCCCTCAGAAGATGCAAAGAGAACAGTTTGGGAGTAGGAAAAGAAAGAGGGAATACATAAAGGGGATTGGCAGAGATGAGGTGCCTCAGGAAGGTGCTAAAATGAGAATGCAGGTCCTGCAGCTGGAAGCAGTGACACAGATTAAAAGAATTTGGCTAACAGGGCCATTCCATTGCCAAGAGGTACCAAACAAAAGATTTTCTCTCCTCCTACCCATCTTCATCCTCTCCTCAGCCCCCAACCCCTACTGGAAAACTGGATTGGGCCTAAAAGCTTGTTCTCTCTGTTCACTGGCCCAGAGCATCCCTACAGGCTGCAGCCCCCTAAGGGGCAACAATGCAAATAGATGTCCCCAGATCTCAGGCACTGTCCCCAGATCTCAGGCACTGCTTAACTCTGTTCTGCCCCTTCAACTCCCAGCCCCCCCCATCCTTCCATTCCCGCCCCCCCCCCCCACCCTTTGAGCAATGGAGCTGGGAACCAATTTGATTCCCTTTTTCTCCAATGCAGCTGCAAGGCTCAGAGATACTGACATTTTCCCACTCTTATCAGTTTAATTACAGTTACCATGGCAGCAAAGTGCTAGTGCTTGGCAAAGGCCAACAAGAGATTTGCAAGACTGAGTTCAATTTTGATGCAGCTCACATGCAAAATAAAAAAAAAAAAAAAAAAAAATAAGAAACATACATACACTCTAACAAAGAATCCCTTGCGGAGTTTATGCTCCAGCCTTTTGTGGTTGTGGCTTTGCAGCCACACAGGGATGATTTGCAAAGAATGTAGCAGTATTTGTTGCACCTAGCAAGATTAATTGGTTTAAGCAGCAGCAGTCTTTCAAAGCAGTTACAATAATAATATTTCGGATCTTTTAGAAAGACACAAAAGCGGCGGAAGAGCTGGAAGCCTTTTGAGCAGCTAAGAGTGCCGAGCGCCGGCAAAGTGCATCTATGATAGATTGTAACCTTACCAAAACTTTTCTCCTTTTTCTGCATGAGTTGATTTAGGCGTGCCTGAGTTGCAGCAGCTTTGCATTGAGCACCAAGCCGAAAGGTACAAGTGGAAGGGGGTCTCCTCGGTTTGGCTTAAGTGTGGACCTGGTGCGCATCCTACACAGCTGAGGACTGGCTATTGTGAAAGCCACTTTGGGAGCGGGTCGAAGTAGCGGCAGGAGGTGGGGGAAGGGATGAGGGTGGCCAGACGAGACGGGGCGCAAACACAGAGCCCCTCGC
>NC_051314.1:116244047-116344047 GCF_015220235.1 Choloepus didactylus | reverse complement strand
CAGCACAAATAGTATTTTTTAGAAGGAAATAAAATGAGTTATCGTTACTGAGGGAGTGTAATAAAACTGAGAAATTCTGTTGTAATAGGCAGCACTTCACTTCAGTTTATAAGAAAGCAAAAAACAAAAAATATTTTCTAACAGTCTTGATACATTTCTTTTGAATTAGGCCTCAAGAGCAATTTCCTCTCAGCTTAAATTACTCTGCATGACAAAATGAAATTTTAAATGTTGCCAAAATTCTAAATCTTTCAAAATAATATCTGATTATTCTTTACCTATGTAGATATGACAGCAGACTTGTTTTTATATAATCACAAGCTAAGTGATCAATGTAATGACCCCTCTACTCCCCCTACACGTTTTGCAAATTCATATTCTTAGAATTTCTTCTTCACAATTGGACACTTCTGTTTCATTTTTCCACATATTGAACAGAATTATCAGTCACTGCTAATAGAAAACTTATCGGAGGTTTGAAAATGATAGGGTCTTGGAAGAATCTGAGCCAACCACAATTTTGGCCACTGGTAGTACCTCTTCAGTTGGATTTAGAATTTTTTTTTTTAACTGTAGTAATTAATTCTTATGTGGGGAATATTAGTCAACTTTTCATATTTCTGAGACATGTTAACTAGGTTTATCTTGGTTGAATCTTTTAGAGGGTAGATGGATAAAACCTAAAAGAAGATGGCACAGTTTACAATCCTCAAACTATTTCTTCATGAGTCTGGCTCCTGTTTGGAAAGTTTACTTCTAGATGTGATTGCAAATCAGGTCTGATAGGCCATGCAATATGCCAAGGGAGCAAAGTTTCATGCAGTTCATGGTCTGCCTCGTCTTTCTCTGCGTACTCTACTTTCAGTGTGTTTGCATGACCTAATTGCTCATTCCCCACCATCCGCCAAAATGGGTATAAAGATTTTCAAGCAAAGGTTCAAATACATGCCACTCTATTTCTTTTAGAACCTCTGAACTAATACAGATAATGCAATTTTAAGAATATTTTTATTTAAAGGTTAGTACTTTGTGGGCTATAACTGAATTATATATGTCTGTATTCCCTGCTAGACTTTAAAAACCTTGAGGATTCAAATTTTGTCTTAATTAGCTTTACATATTTCAGTGCCAAGTGGAGTGTCCGGCTCACAAAAGGCATTTATGAAATGCCTATCAGATTAATTTAAAGTAAATGAAGACTCCACAGTCCTAAAGAAAGTGTCTAACAGTAAAATTTTGAATCTAAGTTGATAAAAATTAAAATTCTGAACATACTAAAATCAGACGTTACTTGACTCTGGTATTTAGATTTTTTTTTTTTTTTTTTGCACTGTGCATACCTTCAAAGGGTTTATCACAGCATAGTGTAAAGGTTTATTTTCTCATTTGTCTTCATGATTAGACCGTAACTTCTTAGAGGTATAGCTCACATCTTAGTATCTTCAGGATCTATCACAGTATCTAACATATAGTAGGTACTTAATACATGTTTACTGCATGAATGTCTAAATGAGAAAATAATGAATAGAAAGCCTTCAAGTCTACACAGTAGTAGCAGACAAAATTATTATTATTACTTAAAATTACTAACTTTGTGAGACAAAAAAAATGGAAGTCAATGGGATTTTCAACACAACTAGAATTACAATTGTTACCTGTGAGGCACAGAAATATTGGGATTTTTGAATGATTGGTATTGGTATGAATTTTCTGCAGGTAATATTCATTAGTTATTACCATCAGATATCAAGTAGCACCTTTAAGAGACTGTTAGTAGTGAAAGTACATTTCAGGTAACATTTTAAATGGTTGTATAATGTAGTTTTTCCTAATTATGATCTACAATACTTGAGAAAACGTTAAAAAGACAAATGTGGTATCAAATCTCTGATGACTTTAGGTCAAAATTTAGGAGGAGCTTCCACTAACCAAATGTTATGGTTCTTGGCATTCTTAGGTTTCTTCTCAAGACAAAGAAAACACTTAAAAAGGATTGGAAGACATTTTATGTTCTCTTATGTTATGTCTATGAGTTCATACCCAAGGTATATACCAAACAAAGTAACAGAACTGCCCATGTGCTTATTTCTGAGGTGATTAAATGTTTTACGTAGACCTTCTTCCCCCCACCCCGTCCATGTCTCCTTTCTCATTTGTGTCGTCATTCAGAAACAATCTTTTAGAAAGCAACTGGGTGGAAGCTATGGAGTGGGAGTAGTGATTGTTCATTGCATACTGGCTGTTTCTGTCTCCATCAGTAAAGTTCTGAAGATGGTGACAGAGCTATCCATATCCTGGAAACAGTGGATGCTGGGGCTTTTAGGTTGTTGTCTGTTATATCTCCTCAGAGTTTCAGAGGACCAGGCAGGAAGTAAAAGAGAAATTGCCATCTCAGTAGATGAATACTCACTAGAAACTAAAAATCATGTTGGAACC
The DNA here is from genome assembly GCF_015220235.1 of Choloepus didactylus. Lineage (NCBI taxonomy): Eukaryota > Metazoa > Chordata > Mammalia > Pilosa > Megalonychidae > Choloepus > Choloepus didactylus. Next base: position 116,341,611 of record NC_051314.1, on the reverse strand, counting down.
TGGGCACATCAACCTCTTCTCTAGGTGTAAATCTGAGACAGAGATTTCATTGTCATTGATTCATCAGAGAGTGTGGCTAAGCACAATCTATCCTATCAGGTATCAAGTAACACCTTTATCTTATATTCTGAGACCCACTGAGTTTAGGAAGTGTCCCATTTAATAATTTGTATAGAAATAAATATTTTTTTCCCAGAAAGTAGAAGAATATACTATATTATAAAGGAAAACAATTGCTAACTTGAAGACATAAAGGAAGAGCATGTTTCTAAAAATGATTTACTGTAAGATTCAAGGGAACACTTCTGGAACTTGTTTGAGATACTCAATAAAATGCAAGAAAAATTGACCTCCATTAAATAGGATCAGCAGACAATAAGAACAAGGTGAGATAAAAAAGAGAGCGACATAAGCTAAAGAAGAATATGTGTATAACAGAGAAATTAAACTTACATGTAAAATGTACTGAAAATATTGAACTATAGTAATGATAATACAGAAGCATGAATCACTGAAGTGGAGGATGGGCTTATGAAGCTACCTGAAGAGGACAGAGAGATGAAAATCATTAAAAACACCATGATCATTAATAAGACTTAAAATAGAATTCAACATATGAGATATTAGTGTTCCAGAAGGAGAAATGGAAACATGAAACAGAAGCAATAAAAAAAGATATGATAGAAGAAAACCTGTCATGTATATGCAGATTTGAATGGCTTTAGTAAATTCAAGGTAAAACAATAAAAGAGACCCACAAAACTATATTTTTCACAAACTTTTGAGTTGCAAGGGAAAAGAATAATTTTTAAATTAAGAGAAAAAAGATTATTCACAAAGGAAAAGGCTATCCTCAGATGAATCAATTTTAAATATTGTAAGGAATGAAAAACATCTAAGAATTTTGAAAGAATAATGTTGTTAGCTAAGAATTTCATACCCAAACAAGTTGAACATTCTTGTGTGAAGGCCACTGTAGGACAGTTTCAAATGCATAAGAGGTTGGAAAAATAGCACTCACTTACCTTATAAAACAAATCACTTGAAGAATTGCTCCAAATTAAATTCAAAGAATCAGACTTAAAAACTGAAAGACGGGAGGATCAGGGTACAAAAGGTTTTTGGGGTTGTTCCTTACTGTGTTTGGATCAAAATTTCAGGGATCCCTTTAGAGAATTGTTGGTAGGATCATTTTGTAAGCCAGTGCTCCGTCGTTTCTCTTCAACTCCCACCCCTTCCCCATCATCAGCAAACATATTCTCATGCCTCATCTTTCACCTTACAGTTCATATAAGATCTCTCATTAGGCTCAAAGACCTAGGAACACTAACTAGCACTTGTGAGATGGTTAAAAATTTATATTTACATAGTCAGACGTTATGCTTGACTGCTTACTGTTCGCTATACATACAGCAACACGTTGTTGGCAAATTTATCTGCCAGTTTTTTTCCTCTTTAATGAGGACTTTATTATGACTTGATTTTCTTAAAGATTAAGAAACTGATATGCAGGAAGATTAGTTTCTCAAGATCCCACAGTTACTAAGAAATAAATTTGAATTTGCAACTTCTGACCTCAAATCAAGTACTTGCTCTATTACTTGTTTGATTTATGACTGCCTTTGGATATTCAGGGAATGACACTTCACATTACATTTTTCTTTTGTTTTTATTTCATCAATAGAGTTGAAAAAAAGATAAAAAATGTTTATGTAACTTAATATTTGCAATTAGTTTAACTTGTGTTGTTTAATTCTCAAGGGTGCAATTATCCTATATAATGGCATTTATCTCTGAAAATTCACTTTTCTAATTTCCAGTTGGCATGATAGTAAATTCCAAACTGCCTTTGTGACACTGCCTTTTTTGATTACTCTGATCAGATGATAGCCCATCATTACACTTTTTTTTTTAAGAGAGAGAAATTTGAGGACCGAGTTTCACAATGAAACCTTTTTTTTTAATTTTTAGAAAATTTTGATACAATTTCAAACTTACAGAAAAGTTGCAAGAATAATGCAAGAAACTCCTATATACCCTTTACCCAAGTTCACCAATTTATGTTTTGCCCTTACTTACTTTATAATTCTCCATCTCTCTTTCTGTATATATATTTATACATATGCACATCTTTTCCTTGAATATTTGAGTATGTTGGAGATATCATGAATCTTTACCCCTAAATATTTCAGTGTGTATTTCTGAGAAAACAGACATTCTCATATATCTTTAAAGTCCAATTTCCAAAATCAAAAAGTCTAACATTGATAAATTATTACTATCTAATTCACAGTCCATACACACAATTCATTACATGTCTCTTTAATGTCCTTTATGGCCGACCCCCACTCCTGCCCCTATCCAGAACCATACATTGTATTTAGTTGTCATGTTTCCTCTTTTCTTTCTTTCTAAAGAGGTTTTGAAGTCCAAAACATGTTTCTTCTCATGATCTTTGAAGGTTGGAGGCAAATCATTTGTTTGCCTTCGTGGCTTAAATTCAGACTTACCTGGAGAACTTTGCAAAACACAGTTTTTCGATTCCCATACCAAGCTTTGTTGATTAAAAATCCCAGACAAGGGTTTGCCCCCAGACTTGTTATTTTGTTTGTTTTGTTTTTTTCTTCGAAAGACCTAGCAATTCTGATGATCAGCCAGGTTTGTAATCATTGAGGTCCAACCAGTGGTAAACCTGGAGAGAGAGCGACCAAGAGGGGGGGACTAATCTGAAAGATGACATAGGAGGTGGCAGATACTCCGGAGCTACTGAGGAGTGGTTACCCCAAGTAACCACTCCTTGCTGGAGAGAGTAAAACAAAGAGGCCCATTGGCTTTCATAATGTTAACATCCCTGAGGGCAAATTGTTTCTTGAATAATTACAAGCTATTTTGCAAGAAAGCATATCTGTGATCATGTATATGTGAAAAACAAAATTAGTCCAGTTTCTTCCTCAGAATTCCCCAGTTTCTTCATTAATCTACTTTTTGGAGGATTGTCTTTTTAAAAAAATTATTATTTTTTTTAGGGGAGTTGTAAGTTTACAGAAAAAATCATGCATAAAGTGTTCCCATATACCTCCCTATTATTAACAACTTGCAGTAGTGTGGTACATTTGTTATAACTCATGAAAGAGCATTTTTATAATTATACTACCAACTATATAGCCCATTGTTTACAATAGGGTTGGAGCATTGCCTTTTAAATATCAGTTCCTTTGTCTAACTGACTTTAGAAGTTGCATTACATTCTGAAAAACTGTTTTTTCAGTCTTTTAAAAGTCTTTCATTAGGGTAAAGTTTTAAAAATAATCTTTTCTCCTTCTGTCCTTAGTTTAGGAATACATATAAGCAAAGGACAGCTAATTCTGCCTACAAAGTCACATAGAGAATAAAAATGATGAACAGAACTATACATGAAAAATACAAATGACTAATGAAGAACTTTACAAATGACTAATAATAATGGAGATGGTGATGATTAGCCAGGTTGAATGAAATGTGCTCTGAGGAAAAATTACATGAAAGTGAGATCTTTACTCCTAAAGATGATTCTTAGTTTTCTTCACTAGAAGATAAAGACTAACGTTTAAAATCTTTGTATGTTAAAGATTTATACAAAAGGGACTTCAGAAGTTCCCACATTTTTTTTTTTTTTAAATTAATAGACTTTAATTTTTAGGGTCATTTTAAGTTTACAAAAAATTGCACAGAAAGTACAATTTTCTGAGTTCCCATATATCCCAGTGATAGGTTGAACCGTGTACCCCCGAAACACATGCATTTTGTCTTTGCGTTCCTGTGTGTGATTCCATTGTAAAGGTAATATCCTGAAGATGTTGTTTTAGTTAGAAGGGTGTGACTCAACTGAATGAGGGTAGGCCCTAATTTGATGACTGGAGTACTTTATCAGCAGAAGAAATTCAGACATAAAGAGAGAACGCCACTGGACGGACCTAGAAGCTGGAAGTCAGGGGGAAGCCAGAAGAGAAAGGAGAGGAATTAGCTAAATAATGGGTAAGCCAAGAAATCCAAGGTTTGCCTGCCAGCCAGCATGCAACCAACCCAGGGAGGAAGCAAGCATTCCAGCTTCCGAAACCATGAGCCAATTAATTCCTGTTGTTAAGCCAACCCGTTGAGTGATATTTGTCTTAGTCTGGAAAGCTAAGACATTCCCCCTCACCCCTTCACCCCCACCTTCACAGTTTCTGCTATAATGAACATCTTGTCTTAGTGTGGTGTATTTGTTACCATCAGTGAATCAATATTGATACATTATTATTAACAAAAGTCCCCAGTTCAAATTAGGGTTCATTCTCTGTGTTGTACAGTTCTCTGGGTTTTGGCAAATGCATGATGCTGCATATCCACTACTCCAGAATTATACAGAATAGTTTCACTGTCCTAAAAATGCCCCTCTCCCCCTCCCCCTGAACCCTGGACAACCATTGCTCTTTTTACTGCTATAATTTTGCCTATTCCAGAATGTCATGTAGTTGGAATCATACATTATGTAGCTCTCAGACTGGTTTCTTTCACTTAGCAATATACCTTTAAGTTTCTGCATGTCTTTTCATAGCTTCATAGCTTATTTCTTTTTATCGCTGAATAATACTCAATTGTATGAATGTACCACAGTTTGTTTATACATTCACCTACTGAGTTTCTATAATTTTAACGTGGCATAAAGGTAAAAAAAATCCAATAAAGTCTAAAAAATGCTAGTTAGTTGATAAAGAGCCATGGAATCTTAGTTTCTCTGCCAATAATATATAACAGATTTGTCCCTCTACTGAATTTGAATTTGAGTTTAGGCATTATATATATGGAGTTGGCATTCTGGAATATCTCCAAAATTGCAGTTTTTTTTTTTTTTAAAGTACACTTTTATACTTTTAGGTTCTATCATAATTACATTATTACTATTTCATAAGGCAATGTGGGAATTGAGAAGCAGCCTTGGGTTGACTGTGCTCACTGGGTGGTTTTACTGGGATGGTAGGAATGTTCTCTTTCTGCACTGTCCAAAACTCTAGCCACTAGCTGTATGTGGCTATTGAGCACTTGAAATGTAGTTAAAAATGTAGATTTAAATTTTACTAATTTTAATCCATTTATATTTAAATACTTACATATGGCTAATTGCTACTGTATTGGACGGTAAGGACAGAGTATTCGTTTTGTATTTCAGGAGTTATTTTCTTGACTTCCTGCACTGAGAGATATCTTACACTTAGAGTCCCCGCCTTATGTCCTCAGCCCAGAAAATTCCACCTATTCTAATAGGTCTAGATCTAGATTTGTCTTCTATAGGATACCTTCCTGACATTGAGTCTGTACTGCTATCCCCCTTCTCTTGATATTAAAATTGTGCCACTCCTTTGGCATTTATTGCAAACTATTATACATTGTAATTTAGCTGATTCATAAATGTGTGTTACTCTCCATAATCAGACTTGAAACTCTTCAATGTCAGAAAGTGTGCCTAATATTACTTTTGCATTCCTCTTGGCAACACAGCATATGTTGGGCACCTGGTTGCTACTCAATAAATATTTATTGCATGGATAAATAAAGTAGGGTACATCAGGGAATAGGGTGACTGGGCAGATGGTGCCCAAATGACAAAAGCCCCACTTCTTCCTCCTAGAAGTGATGGCATATTTTGATATTTTTCCCACAAGATTCCAGATAAGTATCTGAGAATGAGAATATGCAGTTAGGGAGCCTTGCAAGGAGAGAACCAGTTTCTTGGAAATTGCACCATGTAGTTCAGCAGTGTTGCATGCTAAGGTTTCTCCTATTTCCTCCCAGTAGCAAATACTCTTAAGCACAACGGAGTACAGGAATTGAAATGCTAAGCTTTCTCTCATGTGTGTAGAGAGCCACATGGTGGCTCCCACCACTAGTGATTTCAGATCTGTGTAATAGTTCTGGTCTGAATTTTTACAACTTCTTGAAATCTGTTTGCTATGATATACTAACTGTTAATGTGAAGACTATGACTCATGAACTTTTTAGAACAGAGTGGGACCAGAATACAAAATAAAACAAATAAAAACAATACAGCACACTGCTGCAGATTTTAAATCATTCTGACAAAACATTCCTGAATATCATGTGAAATTTTTGCTAAGTATGAAAAGATACACCATGTTGATGTAATAATACGATGTTACTATCATTTTTAAAAATAGTCAACAGTGTCTAAAATTTGTTTATACATATGGAATGCATTTTAGATGTATCAGCCAGGAAAACCTCATTATTGTAGACTTCCTGGAAGATCTCTGAGGTCCCTTCCAGCTTTAAAATTCTGAATATAACTCAGAATTATGATAATTTGAAGTAGGCTAGGCTGAAATTTACTTTTGTATGATCTATGAAGCAAGGATTTGCTAATAGTGTAAACAAGATTGCTTGAGGCTTTTAACCAAGCTGTTCTTAAAGATTTTAACACATTGTGTGATACAAATGGGTCCAACTAATTTCAAACGTTTCCCACCTATTTATTAAGCACACAATGCAAATCTGTTACCTAGAAGTGCTTTTATTCGCAGCTAAATTTACAGTGTGAATTTGAAAGTAATATATTTGCATTTCTTAATAAGTCTATAGTTTATATTATTTCTTAATTCAGATTGGCTTCCCCAAGGGTAGAATATATCAATGAGGTTTTTCTGTAATTTAGAAATCACTCTTTCCAATACAATTCTCTATTTTCCTAGTTTATTTTTTCATTCTCGACTGTGTCTCGTTTATCATCTTGACCTATTTTAAAAATATATTTATTAGGTATTGATATTAGTTCATCACCAACCCATGTGAAAGGCTTTTATGGCAGCCTAAGTACTTTTTGAGGAATAATTAAAAGTGCAGAGCTTCTTAAATTTGGGTCTAATTCTGATATCCGTTCACAACTCTTCAAGAGTACAATGCATTAATATAGAAAATACAAGATTAGGTTGATTCCTACAAGGTCTTAATTTTCTTCTTCAGCATGTTGTCATCATAATTTTTTTCGTGATGTTAAAAGAATTCTGTGTGTATGTGGAGCCTAAGAAATGTTTTGTTCTATACTGTGGAACTAAAACTATTCTAGGCAACAATGGCTTGGCGACTTATTTCACTTAAAAGCAAATATCTGGATGGATAATAGATATCTGTATTTTATGAAAATGAATATCAAAGATATTTCCTTTGTTAAAACCTATATATGGTAATTTGAAAATTAACTGAATTAACAGTGATAATATGAAAAGATTGAATTTAAAACTCTATGTAGAAAATATTTGGTGTCACTTGCTATTCGCTTACAAAGCCCAAACTCAAAACCAATTCTACCGGATGTTTACATAAGCATCTCTATGGTGTCCCACCACAAGTATATTTTTTCAATACCATATTTTTGTAACATGTAGGAGAGTGATGTTTTTTATTTGCTAGATTCTACTGGCCAAGTTTTTATTAATAAGCTAGAGAGCAATGGCTATGATAAGAACAATGACATAAAACTGAGTACAAAATTTTTACCTCTGTAGTACTTTAAACATCTTCAAGCCCTTTTAAACAAATATTTTATTTTTCAGTTAATTAACATTTATTAAGTGTTGGGGACAATTAAGGTAGCATATATAATATTCACCTTCAGCGATACCGGTAACATGCAACGTGGCAGCCAGGGCTGATGCAAGAACAGCCTAAGCTATAATTAGCCTTCTTCAAGGAAGTAACGGTAGTTCGCGCCAAAAGCTCTAACCGTTCTTCTGCCGCCCGCCCTAGCAACAGCAATCACCAATCCTAGACCGCCACCCACCTTTGCAGCCACCAATCCTAGGCCGCCACCCGTTTTTACTAGCCACTCCCTCTACCTTAGAGCATATATACCCTGCCTTTTTAATAAAGTTTTGCAGCTTGATCAGAAACCTGTCTTGCTGTCATTCCTCGTGTCTCTTGTCCCATACCATTTCTCCCTCACAGGACTCGGAGCCTCTGTTGAACGTCCCGTGGGCCCGGACAATTAAGTATCTAAGATATTGCTTTCCTGGCCTAAGTGTTGTGTGTGTGTGTGTGTGTGTGTATATAGTTTCACTTAATCCTCAGAAGAACCTATGAAATAGAAACTATGATTACCTTCCTTTTATAGATGATAAAATTGAGGCCTAGTGAGAAAGAATGATTTACACAGGAGGTACCACTAGTATGTAACAGAGGAAGCATTCAAATCTCTGTCTGACTCTAAAACCTATGCCCTTAATCTCCACGTTATTGTCTTTCTGAGTCAAGGTCTTTCATTTATTTTCTCTTGGTGTCACTTGCACTAGTTATTTTAGCACCTTAATCTATCCATATATTAAATATGAAAAAGTCAGTCATTAATGTTGCTAAATGATGAGAGATTTTTTAGAAAAGATATGGAATTATTATATTTGAAAAGGCATAGTAACTAGTCTAAGGGTTTAGAAGTTTTAGTGGTGGTCTAGCAAAATTTGAATATAGTTATTTAGAGATTATGTTGCCCAGCAATCCAAGTGGGTATCTTTTGAAATTCCATATGGTCCCATCTATTTTTCAGCATTAAACTCTTCATCTCTATAACTATGAAATAATTTCTTCTATCTCATACAGTTCAGGGCTTCTGCTTCATACCAATTGGTTGGAGAGGGTAAGTTTCACTCATTACTTCTTCACATAAAGGAAGTGCAATGATGTAGAAAATATAATCTGTTGAAGAAATATTGGTTTCTAGAGATTCCATATACCAGGCTTAAAATTTAGTGATCTCTAAATCCTTTTCTGGTTCATCTTTCTCTATTTGCCCTTTACAATGAGCATCAGTCAAGATATTGCCTTAAATATTATTCAAATGCAGAGTGTACCCAATTCAAAGTAATCTGTTTTTGATGTTGCCATTTTAATCTCAATGATATTTGGCTGGGTGATTTCTAATAAGTGAACTTGCTAGACGTGATCAACACAAAATAAAACCAAGAATGGTTAAAACAATATATGAAAAAAATTATTACTTAAAATTGGATGAGGATAAGATCTTATTGAAATTCTAATCTTTAATAGTAAATACAGAGAAATTTGTCTTGGTAGAATAATGACCACTATGAAGCAATCAGAAAGTAAAATCATTAACATATTTTGACCTGGGCAAAATTGATTGATTAACCAGAACTTTCTTATAAAATTGGCATGGCAAATAATTGATTCCAATACAAACATTTGCAGGCAAAGAAAAATGATGATGAAAAAAAGGAAATTATTTAACTAAGGTATGCAGGAAGTTGGTTATAGAACTAAACTGGCTTAATGGATTTACTATAAAAAATAATTCCCCCCCAAATTAATTAGCGTTTCTACAATGATAAAGTATTTGTGTTCATAAATAGTAAAAATATCTAAATGTCAAAGACATGGCTCAAAATATTCTCCCATCAAAATGGTAGTGTAAAAACAGCAGGCTCGGTATGTTTTTGTATTCTTCCCAAATATACAGTTTCCAGTCCCAAATCTTCTCATTTGTAAAACGAATTTGAAAATAATAGTATCTGTTCTGTCTACTGACTCATTGGGTTCTTGTGGAGATCAAATGAGATGACAATTATAAAAGCCCATTGTTAAATTTAAAGCACTGTTTAACAGTACTTTTTATTTTAAAGTGTCTGTTAGACATTCTAAGCTGAATGCCTGACTGGTAGAAATGAAGCTTATAGCAATTCCCCCACAACATTAACCTCCCTCTGTGACTTCTTTATCCCGTTATTGATACCACAATTATGACAAGTCTTCAGGATTCTGGAGTTGCAACCTCAGGGTTACTTTTGACTACTTCATCACAACCACAGAAGCCAAATAGAACCTGCTAATCAATCAGACCGCAGATGCTACAACCAATTGCTCCTCAACTATAGCTTTATCCCATTTTACATAATAGATACATTTCTGGAAATTTTCAGAAATAGATTATTTACAAATGAAATTCTATTCCATATGCAGTAAAATGATTTTAAGGAGTGCTGTTTTGAAATTTTGGCTAGGCTGAAAAATTTAATATCACTATAAATTGTTCTATATGGTGTGTCATTAAAATATGGCAGACAAATATTGTTTTTCTTCTTCAAAGCAACTCTTATAAATGACATGCCAACTATTGTTCAGTGAAGATTTTCTCTCTGGTAAAGCTAGTGATTCAATGACCCATTGAATTAGTGTCTCTGTGGTTATATGGTTTGGTTTTCTGCTTTAGTAAACCTAAAGGCTTTAAATAAATGAGTGTGATTAATTGAAAGTTTTAAGTAGTAGAAAACAAGGGCAAAGAAGAAGGAACAGATAGACATCCTGTACTTTATATTTGAAGCAGTGCAGATGGCATTTAAGATATAACTGTAAGGAGCAACTGAATTATAGTGACTGCAACTTAGCTGTGTGATCAATTTTACTTTCAGTGGGACTTAGAATAAAATAATAAAACTCAGTAGAACAAATTTGGTTGCCCAGGATAAGTGTTGAAAGTAATTGAGTGGATTCAATGCATGGGAAAGAGGCATATTAAATTTTTTTAGAAAGAATGAAACTTTTAAAAATGGTAATCATGCTTGTTATAAAAATCAGTGTAGTTGAGTTATTATCTCAAGCATTTTCTCTCTTATAACAGGAAGTTTTTCTCATTTCAAGTTTTCTTCAGATGATTTTGTAATTTCTTATATATTCTTTAATGTCCCAAATGAGAGTTAGCATCTCTCTTACTTTCTCCCTTAAAACTTCTCTTCCTACATTCCCTTTGTCAGTTGGTGGCACTGCCATCCACTCAGTTAGCAAAAACAGGTCTGCCATTGTTCTCATTTAGGTTTGTGTTATTCATCAAGTGAATATTAAACTTTCTGCCTTTTGCTTTCACTCTTGCTTCCTTTCCCCAATCTATGTTTCATTCTGCTGCCAGAATTATCTATCTAAATTTGAATCTAACCCACTCACTCTCCTCCTTAAGACCCTTTAACCCTGCAGTCAGGTAAGTGACTGCCCTCTTGGGTCTCATCTACTATTACTCCATCCCCAGCAATGGACACCCTAGTCACACCAGGCAGTACACAACTCCCCTACAACTCCACACCACCTTGGGTGAACCTACCACAACCATATGAGTAAGTTTGGCTTTAATGTCATTGGTTAAGAAACAGGGAAAGTAATCTTACAAAAAGATTCTTTCATGATCTCTTGAAAATGGGAAATGGCCCTCCAGTTTTTCTTAAACCTCTGTAGGGAAATTCTTTAAGAGAAGAGGAGAGAAGAGGGGAGGGTGAAATCTATCAGCACCTTCTATGTGTCAGCCATTTTCGGTCCTCACAGCAACTGCATGGCATTGTTATAATTTTGATATTAACAAATAAAAAATATTAGCGATCACAGGGTTTAAATACCTTGTCAAATACCTTGGCAAAGTTGATACCTGTAGTTAAAGAGAGGAGCCTGGAATCAACCATTTGCCTCCAATGACCAAACTCTTTCCTCTGTACCACATTCATATCCAGATCTGTCATCAGGACTGTGAGTTCTCCTTACCTGAGGGCAGATCTGGTTAGAGTATTTTCTTAGGGCTACTATGACACATACCACACACTGGTTGGCTTAAACAACTGTAATTTGTTGTCTTACAGTTTTGGAGGTTATAAGTACAACATCAAGGTCGCGACAGGCCGTGCTTTCTCCTGGAGTCTGTAATGTTCTGGCGCTGGCTTGCCGCAATCCTTGAGGTTCCTTGGCTTGCATCTCTGCCTCCGTTACATGGCAATAAACCATCTATCTCCTGTTCTCTCCTCCTTGGCTTTCTCTGACTGCTGGCTTCTCCTGACTATGTCTGAGTCAGTAGAAGGACTTTTCCATGCCTTATAAAGACTACAAACATATGGATTAAGGTCCGCTCTGATACAATATGGCCTCATTTAAATAGTATCTTTGAAAATCCTAGTCCCAAATGAGGCCACATCTTAATTAATAATAATTAATCCTATTTACAAATGGGTTCATGCGCATAAGAATGTGGACTAAGACTTGAACATATCTTTTGCAGGGTATCTTTTTGTGATTCAGTCATAGCACAGAATAGATTTTGGTCTTTGAAGATTGCCATGGTAATCATCTTATTCCCACAGACCACAATGGACCAACAATCCCTACCCTTGATACTTTGATGTTTCTGTCTCAAGTTTCAAGTCCCAGGGAATCACCTCTACATGAACCTAGAGACAGATCCTGCCTGAATCTGTGTTCTTTGTCTCAGTCTTTCTGAGTAGTTAGTTCCCAAATCACAAGTCAATCACATAGCATGGGAAATGTCAGTAAACATAATTCTAAGGGTCCAATGCCTTAGAAAACCATGTTTTATACACACACACACACACACATAAATATAGATACAGATAGATATAGGTATATAGATATAGATATAGATATCTTCAAAACTTTATGCAGAGCATCTGACTTAGGAATCTGGCGTAGTAGATTCAACTTATGTTTGGGAAGCTTTATTTTTCTTTGAAAAGAGCTTCTCTGGGATAAGAAGCTGACCAGGTGGCAAAAACAAGTTTAGATGGACAGAGAAAAAGCATTTTGCCCATTCTTTTGCAAAATATGCTTGAAAGACAAAAGAGTTCCCCAAAGGCTATATCTCTGTGATAGAAAACCATCAGTTTGTGAAAGAATAATGTGGGTAAGGATCATAGTTAGCTAGCAGGAGGACTGCATGCCACCAAAAAATGTCTATGCAAACAAAACCCTTGTGCTCTGGCCTATTGAGAAGAATTCTAAACAAAGCTCCTTGATTGATTGACTGTCACAATGGACAATGGTTTTCCTGATTTTGCCTTATTTCTCCCCTTCCCCCATCTTTTGCCTCACCTCTTGATTTTTAATACCCCCCTCTAATCTCTTGTACATAAAACACAAAGTTTGAAGGCATTATTTTGGTTCAAATAAGGACACATCATTTGGAAAATTTTAAATTCTGTGGAAGATAGGACTATGTGAAATGTATGTGTTAGAACTGAAAAGGCATAGGATCTCCCAGAAATGCCTGCATTTCACAGTGAATAATATGTTAAGCAAAATAATTGCCAAGCAATAGTTCATTCAGTTATATTTTGTGTAGGGTTTTTTTGGGGGGGAGGTTGGTAAATTTTAAAATTTGCTCATCTTTAGTTTATTTGATTTTCTAGTACTTGACCTTCCTAAGAGTAGATAAACTTTAATTCAATGCTAATGGTAAAAGCAAAAGCAACAGGCAGAGTCCTACATTTTATTCTACTTTATCACTAATTTGTATGATGGGGAAGGACAACATTTTGCTGTCTGAAAGAAAAATATATTTATTGCTCCTGTCTACTTGTACGGAGTGAGTAAGAATTTATACTGGGAAAGAAAGGACAGTGGCTCCTTCCTTCATTTACCACCTCAGGTGAAATCATCTGCCAGGTGGGCTGGCAAACTTACTGTTTTCATTCAATACACATATACAGAACATTACAAAAAAATTACCGAATTCAACATGGCCACAGCTCCTGCTTTTATTGCAAATTACTTTGTAATAGTTGTTCTTCTTGCATGACTTGAGATTCTCTTTCTATTATAGCAATTGATAATCACAAAAATTAAGCCACATATTTTGAATTGTTTCAAATATTTCTGAGGGCTGTCATGTGTGGAGCGGAAGAAACTTTTAAAATTGATATTTTATAATACTAAATAAAATGGTTCAATATCATAATTATATGTATATATATATATATATAAAAAACATGTAAGTATCCATATTTGTAGATTATTTCCATGTATCTTATACAGATAGAGTCTTTTATTTATATATATTTGGAGAGGGCTAAGACAAGTTTCCTGTAACTGGTGAACTTGTTGATATTGGGCTTTTCCTGTAATTAGTTATGTTGCAGAAGGGAGATGGGGGACGGGAGGGAAAATGGTCACTGATAAACTCAAATTTGTGCAATAAGGACAGGATTCAATTGTCCATTAAGGTAGCGTATATTTCATTGTGGCATTTTATATTAATGTTAAGAGAAACATATGCCAAATAAAAATAGAGTGATTTAAATCATTTAAGTCCAACTGAACGTTCAAATGTGTTTGCATTTAATAAAATAATATTTTATGAGACACACATACAGATTTTCTGTACCCAAATCCTCCAGAAAATATCAGCTCTTCTTATTGATCAAACTGGTTTTAAAATCTTTCTTATAAAATTTGCAATATAATAAAGTCAGCAGAACAATGGTATAAATTATTAGATAGCTATGAATATATATAGATATTTCATTACAGGTAGAAGCAGTTTGTGGGGATTTTAAACACAGAGATATTAGAAGTCCAGGACAGGATTTTTATATTTAGAGATGTGTTTGTTTTATGTGTGTTTTTTTTATGATGGGAATAGGAGGAAAGTACTCAATAGACTAGGACTTCTAATATGAAATTTACCAGCAGTGTAAATAACTATTCCCAGAACAACTTTAGATCTAGAATTTAATGTCATATCATAAGAGCTTCTCCTTTACTTTTGTAGGCATGTTATTATTTCCCCATATGTTGAACTTTCATATAGTCAGTTTCTTTTAGGAAGAATAATGCTATATTGTGTTATTTATATGTCAGAGGGAGATGGACACATTTAACTGATATTATGGAGTAGACATATGATCACTATTGTCACATATTTTAGTGCTCTGTTAAAAGATCACTTTTACTATCTACTATATAGATGAGTGTGTTCTGTATTTCAAATCATTGTAACAATGCATGTGACCACTTATTATTATTCTAGTTATCTAAATGAATTGGAAAATATCTACCATTAGATATACAGACTTTCAAATATGTTTTTCTTTCTTTGCTGATTGAATATATAATCATTTTCTAAAAACTGAGTTTAGATTAATGTTTCATTAGGCTATTGCTACTACTATTATACATTTTATTGACAGAGTACAAATATGAAGTCTGGAATAGGCTTGAATTATGTCATACTATATATTTTTATTAGAAATAGATTTTTAAAAGTAATGAATGATAGAAAACAAATATATAATGTTGTAAAATTACATTTATTTTTAACTTGAAATATAGATTTAATCCTGGTAAGTGGAAATGGTATCTGAAATGTTTACCTCAGTGTTTAATATCTGAAGCCTTTCACCATGTCTGTTATAAATTCTGAATTGTGGTTATTACCAGTTTTGTGAAAGAAAACCAAAAAAGTACATTAAAAATCATTCTTTGTTTAGTTGCAGTATAAAGTATTATTGTATTCTCAAACTCACTCACTGTTATAAAAGCTTTGATTTTTAAAGAAAAGGTTAAGACCCAGGGCTATCAAAGGGAAGAGTTCTAAAATTCTAGGACAGCCTATATGATGACCCTAGGTGGGCATTTTTTTATCTATTATTATTCTTATACTTGAGGAGAAAAATCAGTAATATGCAAGCCATTCCTTTTATTTTTAACTTATTCCTAGAATCCCTGTTTTTCTCTGGGATTAAACTCTATATTCATAAGTTTTTACACCAGCATATCAAATATTAAAATCAAAATCTCTGTAACTGAACCAAAGTAGAGGACTGATTCAGATACATAGATACTCAAGTAAACACAAACACATGACTCATATTTTACTTTGAAGAGACCTGATGCGTTTCCATGGTTGGCTGGTTGGTTGCTTTTGAAATTTTTGGTCTTGAGTAATCCAAAGTCTGTTGATTCATTTGCTGTACTATTTGCTAGAAATTGTCATTCAGGCCACAACAGGTTTTGAGCATCCTTAATAAGTTCTATTAAGTACAATCATGGAAATAGAGTAGAAATGATTTCTGCCCTAATGGAATTTAAAATTTAGCTATAGAGAAAATTGTTTTGTATGCAAACCATGAAGAAACATTTGAGGGGTTGGTAAACCAACCACAGCTTCTTCTAAAGAAAGCATCCCTGTGTTTAGGTCTCTACGGAGGATTGCTCTCTGGTTGCCGACTTCTCAACCATGGCTGGCATAAACTCTTGATGTTAGGGAAACCAAACCACAGAATTCCCAGCAACCCATTACTAGAATGAAGGGTGAGTTAAGTCAATCATATACATTTTTTGGTATTTAGTTTAATACATACCACAAGAATCAACTCATCTAATCTTGCTACAGCTGACAGATTGTGAAAGCTGAGTTTTTACAATGTGTGGAAATGTCTGGAATTACATGCACAATAGAGTTTTGACGTAACACAGAGTGAGAATAAACCAAGATAGTCCATTGATATTAGGAGAGAAAAAACACTCGTGAGAAGACTGACTGTGTCACTTATATACATCTTATTTTTGTGACTGGTGAATTTAGAATGCTGATTTTAGAGCTTATTTCTCAAATTTATTTCTTAAAACAGGGGTCAATAAACATTTTCATTAAAGGGCCTGATAGTAAATATTTTTGGCTTTGCAGGCAATAGTAGTCTTTATCACAAATTCTCAACTCTGCTACTGTAGTGTGAAAACAGCCATAGATAATACACAAATAAATGAACTGTGCTATTGGAGTGTGAAAACAGCCATAGATAATATACAAATAAACGAATAAGCATGGGAGTTTTCCAATAAAATTTTAGTTATAGACACTGAAATTTGAATTTCATGTAATTTTCACATATCAAAAATATTAATCCTTAGATATTTTTTCAACTGTTTAAAAATATTTAAACTTTTCAGACCAAACAAAAATAGGTGGCAGGCTGGATTTAATCCATGGACCATAGGTTGACTGGCTTAAAAGCATTCTGAGATTCAAGAATTCTAGGCTGTGTTATAAGGCCTAAAATTAAGACCCAATATTATGTGTGCTCTGACGTCTGGGAAAACTGGGAGGGTCTCAAATGGCCTAACTGCAAGTTATCTCCACTAAGCTAGCTCCCACAGATAAGGGCCCTAGCCAAGTAAACCTCCATATCATGGAGACTAGATATAGTTCCTGCTTATCCCTGAGTAGAGGATTTCACCTGCCTACCAGCCTGCAGAATTATTCAAACATGCCAATTACATCCTTCCATGAGAACCAGGGGTCACTGCAACCTTCTGTTACTACAACACCTGTCTGCCACATGCTGCTGGTTCACTTTGCTCCTGAGGGCAACCTTCATGTGATGTCCTCCTCCCCAGGCTGGGAGTATATGTGCTTGATAAACTGCTGTAGGTCTCGTCTGTCCAGTATTGGGTGTTGTGCGTTTGGCCATCCCCATGACCCTAGGGCGAGAATCCCTCCTTCGCCATCATTGTACGGAGGAGGTTATCAAAACATCGACTCAGCTCTTGCTTTGCAAAGATGTGACCCTAAGCAGTTAAATCATTATTTCTGGTCTTTAGTTGCCTCCTTTAAAAAGTGAGATGCTTGGACTAAGTGAGCTCAAAGACCCATACACCTCTAGACTCAGAACTTATTTTAATTAAAATTTTGTATTTTTAAGGGTTTATTCATTTGGTGCTCTATGACTTCTTTTCCCAACATTGTGTATTATTTTCTATGAAAAAAATCTACTTTTTATGTCATTATTAAATAAATAAAAATTAATATACATATAAATAAAATATATCCAGTCAGGAATTTTTAAGAATAAAATTTGTTTTATATCCATATTAGAAAGCAGGTCCTGACCTCTGTTTCAATTATCTGTAGGTTTAAGTAGTGATCTTCTGACAGTATTTTCTCCAGCTTTTGTTTATTACTTGTAGCCGTGCATGTAAATATGCTGACAAACTATTTTTGGGGGGGGAGTGGTCCATGGTTTTATAATTACCATGTTTATTCAGGTACAAGTAATTATGATTTAAATATTTCTGTCAGGTTTTTTTTTTTTTTAGGTTTTCGTTAAGATAAAAGCAATTTAAATGCCATAGATAAAAAGATACTTATTTCTCTTTTCTTTTTTAAAAAATTTTTATCTCATAGCTTTTCCTCATTGTAATGAGAGGACTTAGAGTTCTGAGAGTTTAACCTTAATGACTACTCAACTCATAATTTTCTTTTCGAAACTGGGCCCCTACAATGACAGATTCAGTTTACCATTATTTGAAGTTTCAATTTCATATGCTTATTATGTTTTAAATTTCATTCTAGTTATAACATATACTGCAATGTTTCTTTATTTTCATTCACAACTGTAAGCATTTCTTTTGTTATTCTATGTTTTATTAAAAAGCAACCTGAAAAATTAAAATTATTATATTAACATTCAAAATATAAATGTGTTCTCATTTTGGAGACTTAAGAAACTGTGGAATTTGTTTTTCAGCATCCCCAATTTTGTGCTTATCTTCAGTCAGGACTGGCTTGATCTGAAAAAAAAAATTGTGACACGAGTGAAGTAATGGGCTTCTGTTAATGACCCAATGCCTTTTTGTGAACCTAGGCCTCCCCCTGAGTACCCACTCGCCTCTGCTCTCAAGACCGTTTCAATCCTTGTTTCCTCTCTCTGATTCCATTTCTAACACCTCATTCTGCTCCACATTAATCTAATAACCCACTGGCTATGTGTGTTAACATTTGTATTTTAACAAGGACTTTTACAGACCAATGGGCTATTTGCCAAGTTAATGGAGGTGGTATCTGGGGTAGGTGTCTTTAAACCCAAGCCCACTCTACCTATGCACAGGTTCAGCACTGCTTGTCTATATCACAGTATTTTATTTCCTTTAATACAAAAATAAGCTCCATTCATAAAGGCAATTATTTTGAAATCCTTCATAGAACACATTAGTGAATCCTCAATATTGGTGTGAAAAAGAAAAGGATTGGAACTTCTCAGTATTAAGTTACTTTTACACCTACAATGTGCTGGGTACTGTACTAACGAATGCACAAATAAATAAATCCTATCTGGTAGGAAAGACGGATTTGGAAATAAATAATTGGAATGAAATATTTTAAAATTCTGTGGTTGAGATACTAGGTACATATAAGATACGAAGGAAGGAGAGATTAACTATTGGGTGAGACAGGCAAGACTTGACAGGAGAACTTGGAGCTGGGTTTTGGAAAAGGAGCTTTCCAGGAGGAGAAAGAAATGGGAGAATTTTGTACCAAGGCATGGTGGCATGATTCACAGTGGTTTTGAACTATGAATAAAGAACTTATCTTGAAGGAATTAGGAATATTAGTAATTTTTTTTTTTTTTTTTTTTTTTTTTTAACAGTGGCAATGGCTACATCCAGTATTCATGGATTCATGGGGTAGTAGCAGTGAATCAAGTGTCAGTATCCAGTGGTTAGAGCTAGTGGTTGTGGTTACTGGTGCCCTTACTGGACTGATTAAATTGTATGATTGCAGCTGCAGTTTTCTGTGTGCCTGGCTTTCCTTTGTCCTGGCATTTTCAGAGCCCCATTCTTGCTTCCTGGCCATTCCCTTGGTTACCCAATATCCCTCCAATAAATGCTGTTTTTGTTTTTCTTCTTCTTAAATCAGCAAGAGTCAGTTTCTGACTAATACAGCAATTACCCTGGCTAATGCAGCAGTAAAGAACTAGGATACTAGAGATTTTTATTGCTGTTTGTCATTTCAGAGGTGGAGCCCTACAAAGCGAAATGCCTTTGCGTGGGGGTTGCTAAAAGAGAGCGGATATGGAGTCACTGGAATCGAGGTCTGTGGGACTCGGTGTCAGGTAAGGTGTGCACACGGACATTGGAGATACCGTGATCATGGCAGGATTTGTGATAACAGAGTTACAGCTGTCCTTAAAGAATTTGGGTATGTCACCAAAAGGAAAATAAATGACAGAAAAAGGAGACGTAGAGAGTGGTATTGCCAGGTATCATGAGCCTAAAATCATAATTACAAGGAAGAAAATAATGTTTTAATAAGAGAACTAGGAATGGAGAGAAATATCTGCTTTCCTTCCTGCCCTCCTGGTGTTTGGGATATGGGAAAATGAGTAGCTCTAATTTGAGAAAGCCACAGGAAAGTGTATGAGTGTTTTGTGAAGAAATAGATGTGGAATAATTGATTTACAAGGAAATGGGATTCCAGAGGGCACAGAGGAAAGAGTTGAGAAGGCAGTTGTGGCAGGACTAGTGGGAGGGGAAAAGTATAAATTACATCATAATTGAGATACAAAAGAGGATAGGAAGGGACTTTACTTGGCCAGTGTCCTTGGATGTCAAGGGTGAGCAGCATGGCAGGATTAAGTACACAGAGTGGTTTGGGATAGAACACTGGAAGAAAGATGCTTCTGTACTGAGACAAGGATTCTCTGCCTGATGAGAAGCGTTTAACCTTGTACCAGTCAACAGTGTTGCCTCTGCTTGGAGGTCTCTAGAGAAAACTGGTAAATATTTGTATTTATTTTTCTGGTTAGCTTTGCTTTGCTCAAGGCCAGCGTTTTTCATTCTTGGCACTATTAACATTTTGGGTCTGATAATTCTTGGTTGTGAGGGAGGCTGTCCTGAGCATTATCCACTAGGTGCCAGTAGCATCCCCTTCTCAGATGTGACTATCAAAAATGTCTGCAGACGTTGCCAAATGTCCCTCAGAGGGCAAAATTGCCCCTGCTTGAGAACTACTGGGCGAGGCTCCCCAGTTTTGTGGGGAGGGGGCAAAGTGAAATTGAGTCTGAAATGTTAGTGACAGCTTTTATTTGAATTTCTTTGCTTAGTGCTAGGAATTTTAAGTTAAAATAGAAAAGCGATATGTAGAAACCTAACTCAAAACTTTTAACATTTCCTTATTGCCTACTAAATAAATAAATAAAATTCAGGTTTAGCACATTGGTTAAGTTTTCCCAGTAACTTCTGTTCTTAAGCTCTATTTGCATATTTACCTCTCAGTCACCTTTTCATTCATGGAAATTTCTTATGTATCCCTTATAATTTCCTTCTTTATATTTGCTCATACTATTGGCTGCATTTTCCCCACCATCTTCTAAAAAAATCTCTCTCTCAAGGCATGTCTCAGATGACTTCTCTGCCATGAAGCCTTCTCAGATTCCATTGGTTGTAATTAATAGTTTTCTCCTCTGTACTGATGTAGTACTGTTTACTTTTGTGCTATTAATTACATTCTTCCTTCTTTTTGGTGATTTTTTTTTTTCCTGGAATATGTTGTCTTCTATAAACTACAGATAAAGTTCTTTAATTTTAGAAAATTTTCTATTATATCATTGAAAACTATTCATGTTCCATTTATTGGATTGTTTACTTCCAGGAAACCAGTAATATGTAGATTGTATGTTTGTCTCCTATATCTATAATCTTCACCTTATTTGTTTGAATCATTTTGCTTTTTTCTTCATTCATTTACTGTGATTACCTCAAGTGTTTGCTTTAAGGTTCCACTTTGTTTATTCTGTTTATCCCTACTTAATTAAAAATTGTATTTATTGCATTTTAATGGTGCTAGTTTTATGTGCTCAGAAAGAAGTAAAAAAGAACCAAAAAAAAAATCCAAAAATCTTCCTCTATTCCCACCCATCCCATAAGTAAACATGCTAAACAGCTTTTCTCCGTCCTTTTAAATTTAATTATAATATTGTGTTCTTCAATTTATATACTTAGCTCTATAATTATTTTATTCTGTTTTTAAAATATTTTAATCTGTGCATATTTAAAAAAAATCTAATTTGTGTTCTGATTAAGTAATTAATAGAAGAAACCACTCATGGAGAATCCTCTTCATTATCTTTAGTTATATGTTTTTCCATTATTTCCCATATTGCTCTTTTCCCCTCTTTCCCTCCTTTCTTCTTTCCTTCCTCCTCCTGCCTTTTTCTCCTCTTGGCTCTTATGGTTTGCACAGTTGCCACAGCATTTCTTTTAATCTTTTATTGCTTAACATGGTCAGCTCCATCCAAATCCTGTTTGACTTCCTTCTGACTTTATATGAGACCCTTGATCTTTCAGATATATAGTCTGATGGTTCAACATTGCATGCTCAATCCATTCTTCTATAACCTAAGGACATGGAGGGATGCTTGGTCCTTATCTAAGACTATGAACTGGAGAACTCCACTCCTCTCTCTCTCGTCTGAGATTTCTGTAATGTCCTGAGACAACATTCATGCTGCTGAGTTGGGAATGTATCTTATTCCTCTGAGAGAGTTTTAACATTATTCTACTGACTCAGTGTGGAACCCAAAAACCTTTGCTTCAATTAAAATGGTTTATTTTTCCTGTCCCCTATTTATGCTTAGCAACTGTTGCCAACCCGGACCCAGCTTCAGGAGAAAAAAGACAAATGATGCCAGAAGGTTTAGACTCCAGCATTAAAATCCCTTGGCATGCAGGGGGTGGGGAGAGAAACTTCACCTGGTGCCTCTTTACCCAGTCTCCTGCTCCCTCAAAACATCTTGTCACTTATGTTCTCTTTTTCTCCTTCTATAATTAGCTTTTTCTGATTATGCTTTTACACTCATCTGGGCTACAGTAAAATCATGAGTTCTGGCAGCTATCCTTGCTGCTGCTACTGATTCCCAGAGCTGCTGACAAACAGGTGCTTGTACTCTCCAGGGTTTTCCCCACTTATTTTTCTTTTGAGATCCTCAATATATTTCTCTCTCTAATGGGATATTATTAAGAAGTCTAGGATTTTGTCTTCTTGCCTATTTCCTCTGACCTGCTTCTGAGCTGGAGTGGAGTGGAGGAGGTTAAAGGGTAAAATTGGAGTTACAGCCAGCCACACGACAATCTTTTGTAATTTTCAGTGGATGCTATTTAACAACTTTATTGAGCTAAAATCCTCATTCAGTAAACTAAATATTTAAAGAATATAATTTGATAAGTTTGATACATGTGCACACTCATGAAACCATCACTCCCCCAAATCAAGATAATGGCATATCTGTCACTTCCAAAAGTTTCTCATACCTTCTTGTAATCCCTCTCCCCTGTCCCTCTCTGATACTATCCCCTTGCCCCCATTCTCAGACAACCACTGTCATCATAGTTTGCATTTATTAGATTTTTATAAATGGAATTGCACAGTATGTATTATTTTTGGTCTGGCTTCTTTAATTTAGTGATCATTTTTAGATTCCTTGATGTAGCATGTGCCAATAGAGTATTCCTTTTTAATCTTGAGTAGTATTAACCTGTAGGAATATATTAAAGTTTGTTTATCCATTCAAATGTTGATGGACATTTGGATTGGTTCCAGGTTTTGGCTATTACAAATAGAACAACTATAACAATCATTTAAAATCCATATATGGGCATATACCTTCATTTTCTCTTGGGCAAATACCTTGGAGTGGACAGGCTGTGTTATATGGTAGGTAAAAGTTTAACATTTTAAAAACTGCCAAACTTTTCTCAACGCCAGTAGTGTATGAGCGTTCCAGTTCATTTACATCATCACCCATACTTGGCATGGATAGTCTTTAAAAAAAATTTTTTTTAAACATCTTTTTTGTGGTAACACATGATTTCTCATTTTAACTACTTTTATCTGTTCAATTCAGTGATATTAATTACATTAATAATATTGTGCTACCATTACCACCATCCATTACCAAAACTTTTCCATCGCCCCAAACAGAAACTCTGCATGCATTAAAGACTAAATCCCCATTCCCCACCCCCCATCCCTGCTAACCTATAATCTATTTTCTGTCTCTGAATTTGCTTATTCTAGGTATTTCATGTAAGTGGAGTAATACAACATCTGTCCTTTTTGTCTGGTTTATTTCACTCAACATGATGTCTTGTAGCATGTATCAGAACTTCAGTCCTTTTCATGGCTAAAAAATATAACATTATATGTACATATATACACCACATTTTGTTTATCCATTCTTCTGTTGGTGGGTACTTGGGTTGCTTCTACCTTTTGACTATTGTAAATAATGCTGCTATGAACTTTGGTATGCAAGTATCTGTTTGAGTCCCTGCTTTCAATTCTTTAGGGTATGTATTAAAAGTGGAATTTCTAGGTCATATGTTAATTCTATGTTTAACTTTTTGAGGAACTGCCAAAATTTTCCAAAGTGGCTACACCATTTTACATTCCCATGCCAGTTTGGATGTATTATGTCCCCCAAAAGGCCATGTTCTTTGATGTGATCTTGTGGGGACAGATGTATTAGTGTTGATTAGATTGGAATTCTTTGAGTGTTTCCATGGAGCTGTGACTCAATCAACTGTGAGTGAACTGTTTGATTGGATAATTTCTGTGGAGGTGTTACCCTGCCCATTCAGGGTGGGTGTTGATTGGATCACTGGAATACTTTAAAAAGAGCCACACAGGTCCAGATGCAGAGCAGCTGTGAGTAGCATTTTGGAGAGCAACTGAGAGAGACATTTTGAAGATGGCTGTTGAAAGCAGACTTTTGCTCTGGAGAAGCTAAGAGAGGACAAACACCCCCAAAGCAACATTTTGAAGTACCCAGAGGAACCGAGAGAGGAGCTAGAAAACAACCTGGGATTAGCAGATGCCAGCCACATGCCTTCCCAGCTTAGAGAGGTTTTCCGGATGCCATTGGCTTTCCTTCGATGAAAGTATCTGATTGTTGATGCCTTGCCTTGGACACTTTATTTCCTTAAGACTGTTAACTGTGTAACCAAATAACCCCCCTTTATAAAAGCCAATCCATTTCTGGTATTTTGCTTAATGGCAGTGTCAGCAAACCAGAACAATTCCCAACTGCAACATTCAAGGGTTCCTATTTCTCTTCATCTTTGCCAACACTATTTTCCTTTTTAAAATGATAGCCATCTTAGTGGGTGTGAAGGTGCATCTAATTGTGGTTTTGATTTGTATTTCTCTGAGTGCTAATGATGTTGAGCATCTTTTCATGTACTTATTGGTGGCCAGTCTTTTTAATTTTAGCAATTCCAAAATGTGTGCAATGGTATGTCATTAAGGTTTTAATTTGTATTTCTCTAATGACTAATGCTATTGAGCATCTTTTCATGTGCTTAGTTGCCTTCTATATATCTTCTTTGGTGGGGTGCCTATTCAAATCTTTTGTCCAATTTTAAAAAATTGGGCTGTCTGTTTTGTTAAAGTTGAGGTTTGAGAATTTGTTAACCATTCTAGACACGAGTTCTTTATCAGATATAATATTTTTCTCTCATGCTCATTCGCATGCATATTAGGTCAACTGAAGTTGTTCTACAGATAAATCATGTTCTTTCTTTTCAAAAAAATTCTCATTTCTCTCTCATTTTCAACAGTTTCTATTGCTATTTTTTCAATTTCATTATTATTTTTTCTGTGCAATGTCTAGACTGCAGTTCATTTCTGTAAGTGTATTTGGGCTTTTTTATAAACCTTACATTTATGTACATAACTTTTCAAACTATGAAAGATGGATTTTATCTTTTTTATGGGTTTCATTTTCCTGTATTTTTGAATGTCTGATAATTTTTCATTGATTGCCAAAATTTTACCTCATTGGGTGATGGATATTTGTGTATTACTCTAAGTTTTATTGAGCTTTGTTCTGGGAACAGTTGTATCCTTGCTGATCTTGGAAAGGTATTTTAGGTGAGACTAGAATGATGCTTAGTCTATAGCCAATTATTCCCCACTATTGAGGCAAGACCTTTGACGTATTCAACCCTATGCTCCATGAATTATGAAGTTTTTAGTTTGACTGGTGTGAGCAGATACTATTTTTGGTTCTGTGTGAGGTGCTTCTTTCCCCAGCCTTGGTTAGTTTCCTCACATGCATGGGCTGATCAGTACTCAGGGTCATTCTGGGGATCGTTGTAGTTTCCTCTGTATGCAGTTCTCTCTCTTGTAATTCTCTTTCCTTTGTACTCCAACCCCTTTGGTTTCTCCAGACTTTCATTTCCATGTGCTCAACTCATGGATTCTCTCTACTCTCAAAGTAGTAAACTGGAGCTATCACAGAGATCACTATATTCACTTCCTATCCCTCAGGGATTAAAGACTTGTGTTGTCTGAAGGCCAGTGGCTTGAAAACTATTGTTTCATATTTTTTTTTCCCATTTTTTGGTTGTTTGGCCAGATGTGGAAGGAAAAATATATATTTTATATTTATATTATAGAATGTATTATGATATTATATATATATATATAAATTTATATATATTAGAGAGGAAGAGAGAAAACGTATACCTTTCTCATAGTTTTGTTGCTGTTAATAAAACTGATTGAAGTTTAACTGTTTTTAAATGTATAGTTATTAGAGAAAAGCAATTATGTGATTTGCCTTTTATCTGCCATGTGTGCTCTAAAGTTTTTGTTTGGTTACATACCTGTTTTCATTACTAGACTTTGTATCCCAATGTTACCTGCTCCTTAACATCTAGAAAAGATTCTTGAATACCTACTCACCATCTTTTTAAATGTCCATGATCTACACAGACTGTTGTGTGTTCCTCCAGACTCATGGTCACCTTTGGGTCATCTCACCCTTTGTTGCTGAATTGGTTCAGTTCATGGATGTTTCTATCTGTTGCATGCACTACCCATGTTCTCCACTGGGTCCTAGACATGGAATTCAGCTGCTTTCCTGATTCACTAACACACAACCATGAGCACTCCATGAAGGTCTTTGTGTCCGTAACAGACTACTAACGAATTTGGAGGAACTTAAATTGAAGTTCTATAATTAGACATATCTGTTCTGAAAATGTCCCTGGAGTAATTTCCACCCACTTGGGTCCCAGCTTTCTGCCATTCTGCTGACCCTCCTTTCTTCTCTCTTCTCTCCTCTTTTCCCTGTTTACTCCATTGCAGAACCCAGAATTCTTTAAAAATCCTTCACATTTTAAAAGAATGCGGAACACAATTTCTCAAATCCCCTACCCGTAATCTAGTTTCCTCTCTTTGCATATTAAACTCATTTCTTCTCTTTACATTTTGAGGTAACCATTTTTGAAAGGACCAGAGTAAGTCCCTCCTCCCCTTTTCTGGAGACGGGTTAGGAAGAGTTTTGATTTTTCCAGTTACAATGAAAAAGATTAGAGGAAAGTTTCTCTTGTTTATTTTTGTTTATAAATTAGCATGATTCAACTCTTTTTTTGTTTTAAAACCATTCCCATCTTTGAGAATATAAAAATGTTTATTTTCCTCAAGATTTCTCAGATTTCGCCCTAAA
Organism: Choloepus didactylus; assembly: GCF_015220235.1. Lineage (NCBI taxonomy): Eukaryota > Metazoa > Chordata > Mammalia > Pilosa > Megalonychidae > Choloepus > Choloepus didactylus. The sequence continues at coordinate 116,314,513 of NC_051314.1, read as the reverse complement.
AGGACATTTACTTCTGCTAGTTGAGAATCATTACTCCATTGTGCACTTGTATCTATCAGTGAAGATTTTGAGTGGCATTATTTTCTGTAGTAGCTCATTTTTAAAAATTTTTAAAAAATGTTAATTTTAAAAATTTAAAATATAACTCTGTAACTGGGATTATATATTTTAATACCTTCTTGATACCTTGATTATCTCCATCTCTACTCTGTTAAAGATGAACTACTGTGTGTTGTCTAGCAGTATCTTATAGGACAATCTATTGGGGAATGCTTATTAAGTTTCTGTTGTAGGCTTGCTCTCTGCTAAATGCTAGAGATTTAAAAAACTGACAGGAAGTGAGGGAGGGAGGAAGGGAGGAAGGAAGGAAGGGAGGGAGGGAGGGAGGAAGGAAGGAAGGAAGGAAGGAAGGAGATTTAATCTTGTATAACCTTGGTGGAAAAGCTTAAGTTTAAAGCATAGTTGTGGAAACTGACATGTTTTGTAGAGAATGTCAATCTAATTAGTTCAGGGCTAGGATAAAATTACATCTAATACATAACTGGGACAGAGAGGAGGTAACCTATTGTTGGCATTCTACGTGAAGATGGGTGGGAATTGCATGAAATTGTGAACCACGTAGTAAGTATAGAAGTTCTTGCTTTTGTTGCCAGTAGGTTTCCTCTCCTCTCCTTCAGGTTTTAGATATCAGTCCCTGGGCCAAGGCATGGGCCAGTCCATCTGTCCCATGCTTCATGGCTGCATGGTAGCTCCACAGAGGTAGTGGAAATGGAGAAAAGGGTGGGCTCTTGATATAAAATGGGTCAATTTGTTTCTCTCTATTCTGGGAATTTAAACCTTAAGCAGAGATATGAAAACAAATGGTGGTTTGAATTGGTGCTGAGTCATTTGATGCCACCTTTCTAGAGAGAATAGACTCTTCCAAGGGATTTGTATTACTTAATCCAGAACTCTAACTATAGATTAAATTATATCAGATTTTACTCTGTTTGCTTGCAACCAAGGAACTTTATATAATACAGATTATAAACAATTTGATATTATGGGTAGATAAAGTTTGAAAGTTAAAAACTGAAGCTAGATAGGTGATGGGACCAGTCTAATATTCCATGCTCTGGTACCTGTTCTTGGTTCTGTAGCTTATAGAGTTTTAAGAAGATTACTAAATCTTTGTCAAATGTTAGTTTTTGATCAGTCACTCTGACAGCAGTGTCAAGATGAATTTGAAGACGATAAGCCCTGAGAATGGAAAATAAGTTGGAAGCCTGTTTTAGCTAAGAGATATTGAAGACCTGAGCCAACATATTATTTTTCTATTACTGCTGTGACAAATTCCCACAAATTTAGTGGCTTAAAACAACACACATTTATTACCTTGCAGTTTTGTAGGTCAGAAGTCTGACAAAAGTCTCACTGTATTAAAATCAGAGTTGTATGCTTTTCTGGATGCTACAAAATCAAAAACCTTGATTTTTCCAGCTTTTAGAGGCTGTCCACATTCCTTTGCTTGTGCCCACCTTCCTCTGTCTTCAAAGTCAGCTATTTAGCATTTCCCTCAACCTACTTGTGTCGTCACATTTCTTTCTTTGACCACATTTGGGGAAGGTTCTCTACTTTTAATGACTCATAGTATTAGACTGGGCCCACCTCAATAATCCAAGATACTCTCCCATCTCAAGATCCTTAACTTTAATCACATCTGCCAAGTTCTTTATGCCATGTAAGGAAACATATTCACAGATTCTGGGGATTAGGACATGGATATATTTGGGGGTAGGGGGACATTATTCTGCCTGCCACAACCAGAAATGTCGTAAAAGGCTGAAAAGAAGAAAATGGATTCCAGAAATATTTGAAAGGAAAAGTATAATGGAGTTTGTGTTTAGATGTGTGTATGAAGCATTGGGGGCCTCAAGGAAGAAAAGGAATAATTTATAATCTCTTCCAGGTTACTGACTTGAAGACATGGTAGTGAGAAATCCTCAAAAGTTCTCAAATAGTTTAATGGCCCTTGAAGGGGAAATGAAAGACTCAGTTGAGAAACAAAAAAGACTTGATCATGGACTTATAGGAGAATTTACTGGTGACATGGCTAAATATTTGCAGTCTATGGCATAGATATCTCTGATCTATCACAAAAAATGGAAATTTTCAAAAAGACTTTTTAAATATGAAAGACAGTTTTTTTTTTCCTCTTCTTGCAACATTTTCTAACCCCCTCAAAGTTTCAGTTCTCCATACCACCATGATTATTAAAGCCATAACCTGTGACAACCAGCCATCTGTTTGCCATCTTAATACTTATTATCCTGTAGAGTAATTGGCTGTTTAATATTCTCCACCACTAGACTAAAAACATTGTGAGAGTGGAAACCATACCTAGTTTGCTCAACATTTTATCCCAGGTAATTAGCTTGGTGTTTAGCACATAGTGGATGCTGCAGGACCATCAAATCAGAATCTCAGGCAGTGGTGTCTAGGGCTTCAGGATTTTATAAAAGCTCCCAGGTAGTCACAATCCACAGCTGGGGTGAAGAACCACTGAGGTATACCTTCCTCCCTCACCCTACTAACTCCAAGCTTCCCTCCCCTACACCAACCAATCCCTAAGCCAGGGAATAAACTTACCCTGGTTGAAACTAGACTCATAAGATGGCAAGAGTAATTGAGAGAAGTGATAGAGGTGAACAAATAGGTTTTGCTGAAACTTGTTAAAATCAGTTGTAGAGCGAGTTTTAGATTGCTATATGTTTAATAGATAAGCTTAGTATATGAATTTGAATTTAAGGAGAGAGATAGGCCAAGTCTACTGATACAGATTTAGATGGAAAAAATATCCATAGAACTTTATTCTATGAGTGTTATTAATAATTGTATTGAGAGTTATTTCATTTTGAGGAGTGTGGAGAAAGAAACTGAATCATAGGAGGGAAATCAGCCATTGTAAACCAAAGTTGTATGAACATTGAATAAAAAATAGTTATCTGTCTACCTACCTATCTATCCATCTTTCTAATCATCTGTATTTCTTTTAAAAGAGGAGAGATTTGAGCTTGAAGAACAATAATACCACACAATGAAAGAATCTGAAGACAGAGGAGTTGGAAGGAGGATGTGGTATAGGATTTTCTTTGAAGGTGGTAAAATAGACAGGGTCAGGAACACTACTGGATTAGGAGAGCCCCCTATTTTGTGAGATTTTAATAATTATGGAAGAATGGGTAAAACTGATTTAGAAGGAGATGATTTCCATCAAGTATATGTGCATCTATCTGTGTTCTCTCTCTGTATGTCTCTCTATGTATCTCCTATCTATCTATCTATCTATCTATCTATCTATCTATCTATCTATCTAAACTATGTTCTTTTTTGTTTAATGGTTCTCTGCAGTGCAGTTCACTCTAGGAATTTTCTGTTATTATTCATCATGTACAAGACCTTCCTCTTCAGACCTTTCCCAGATCTGGGCATGTGGTTAAATATTTTGTTTTCAAGGGTCTTCTCTATAAATAAAGTCAAGTAAGTCTTAGTTAATGAAAGGAGTACTTACTTCAACAGAACTGGAATTAGTAGGTGCTAATTGTCAATAGTTAAGTTCTAATATATGAATAAAACATGACAGATTTGAGTGGATGCTATCAACAAGCTCAGATAAATATAAAGTTCTCCAGACCACAATCTTAAATTTGTCAGATTTCTCCAATTTTTATTCCTGGAAATGATATTCAGTGAGTTAGAGAAACAAGCTAGAAACTGTTTGACTGTCTTTTTCTTTTTTCTCTTTGTTGTAAATGATTTTATTTCATTCACTAAAAATTCCCTATCACTTAAATTTTAATTCCACAGGGCATCAAGAACTTCAACTTTGATGTTGAAGAACCATCTTTGATTTTTTCCTACTATGATTCATGTCTGAATTTTCCTGTGTTCAAGTGTAAACATATAAATAGCATACATAGTGAATAAGTGAGAAAGTAAGGTTGGTTGAGGTTGTAGAAAATTTTTGTATTAAAAGTTTAGAAGAATAATTTATAAGGACATTTCCCAAAGTACCTTATCCTCACATTCTTTGACTATGACTATTGACCAATCCTTATCCATTATTGTTAATAAATAATGGAGTGGGGGGATGTCCTCACATTTTAAAAATAAAGATTTTCCAGTATTTGAAGTTGTTCCATCTTTCATTGCTTTCCTGGATTTTCAAATACATTTTATTTGCAAATAAATAATATATTCATTTATAGAAAAATATATTCTACCTCTTTCTAAATGTGCTATTGGCAAATGTTTATTATAATATAGATTTAAAGTAATTTTGTTTGCATTCATGATATTGGGGATTTCTTACCGATATACTGGTGCAATACAGAATGGAGTTCAGGAATCACTGGCTTAGAAAGGAGGAGAGATAATAATTCTGTGAAACTATTTTTATTCAAATTAGATTTGTGTTCAGAAAATTTTTAATGTAAAAGATATTCGAGTGTAAAACTTGGGAAAGATAGCATTTTGCCTTTTCATCCTCATCCTTGATCTCTGTGATAGTTAACTTGATTTACTTCCTTTAGCTTTATCCTTATGCATGTCAGCATTTTTTTTAATATCAACCATATGCCACTTATTATAGACACAAAGGTATTGAAATAGAAGGATGAATGAATGAATGACTTTATTTAAACAGTGGAATATTATACAGTAAACTAAAGAAATTAGATTTACTTGAATTAACAAGTAAATCTTGAAAAAAGGTTGAGTAAAAAAAGCATGTTGCAAAAGAACGGAAACAATAAGCTACCATTTGTGTGAAACTTAAACATGCATACTAACAGTATATATTATTTGTGAGTCATGCATACCCTGAACTGTAGGGAAGTAGAGGAGTAGAGAGGAGATTAGAAAGGGAAGGAGGAGTCTAATCACAAAATACCCAGGAGCCACAGGAAGCAATTTGGACACTATCCTGAGGGCAATGGGGAGCCATTGAGGGGTTTAAGTGTTGGAGGAAAGGAGAAGGGACATGCTTGGTGAGTATTTTAGAAAGATCACTCTTGCTCCTGTGTGAAGAAGAGATTGGACAGGATCCAGATCGGAGGAACAGAGGCCGGATAGGAGGCTGTGGAATTAATCCAAGTGAGAGACAGCTGGGGCGTGAATGAGGATTGTTGTAGTGAGAAGGAGAAAAGTGGGCAAATTTGAAAGACATAGAGACCCGGGGACAAAGGACTTGATGGATTAAATTTGGTGGGTGAGAGAGGGGGAAAGAATCAAGAGTGACTCCAGCCACCTAAGAGGTGATCAATCCTTTTAACTCTAACAAACAATTTACAAGAAGTCTGGAAGACAGGAGAATGTGTTACATTATACCACAGGGATGCAATCAGCAAAATCCAGACTGTGGGACATACTAAAACAGCCAACACCCAGGATCATCAATAAACAGTCAGCAAGGATGGGGAAAAAAGACAGGGGTGGTGGGAGAAGCCTACAGATCAATGGTTCTCAACTGCAGGCAATTTTGCACCCTCATGGAACAGGTGGTAATGTTTGGAGATATTTGGGGCTACCCCAGCTGGGGAGGTGCTGCTGGCATCTAGTGGGTAGAAGCCAAGGTTGCTGCTGAACATCCAGCCATGCACAGGACAGCCCTCTAGAATAAAGAATGTTCCGGCTCAAATTGCCAATTGTATTGAGGTTGATAAAACCTTCTGTGGAATACAAGAGACTTAAAAGGCATATCAGTCAGCTATGATTTGTATTTAGATCTTATTTTGACTTTGATATTAAAACATGTATAACGAATCATGTCATTTATGACACAATTGAGCATTGACTGGATATCTGATAATCTTAGGAAAGAATTCTTATATTTTAGATGTAGTAACAGTATTATAGGTAGTTTTTAAGTCCTTATCCTTTAGAAATACATATTGAAATACTTATGGATGAAATACTGTGATATCTAGGATTTACTTCAAAATAATACGTAAGGAGAAAAATAGATTGGGCATAGTTGATTTTTTTTTTACAGCTGGGTGAGAGAACAGAGGGGTTCATTATAAGGGTTTGTTTATATTGTATATGTTTAAAATTATGCATGATTAAAAAAATGACTCCAGCTTTCTGGGCTCCCTAAAGAAACAAATATCATGAATCACCAAATATTTTTCTTTCTTTTCTCTTCCTTCTCATCTTCCTCTCCTATCCTTTTCTTTCTTTAATTTCTTTTCCTTTTTCTTTTTTTTTTTTTTTTGACAAATGATATAATGGCATAAATGCTATTGCATATTGAGCTTCTTAAGCATAAAATTTTATGTTTAAAAAATCTTTTTTATCATTAAATATATTTAAAAAATGATTTAAAAATGCTGTATGGTATTCATATGGTATTCATCCCCTTAGTTTTTACTTTATAAATAACAAATGAAAATAATTATGCATGTATACATGAATCTTGTGAGGGTCTCTATTTCTTTAGGATGAATTTTTTAATGTGGAATTACTGAATTAATGATATTAATTGTATCAGATTATTATTACGCCCTACCCTCAAATTTCTGTTCCTAAAATTCTTATCAGTTTATATGCTCAAATCATGGTGCTAAAGAGACCATTTTTGTTGCACTGCAATCTGTAAATGCTATGATTTTTCAATTAACTAGGTATTTAAATCTTAATTTTTTTGATGTTTAGTAAGGTTAATATTTTTCATATATTTATTAATCATTTCATGTTTTCTTTTATGGAGTAACCTTGATTCTGCCAAATCTTCTATTCAATATTTGCCTTTTTCATATTAATTTGCAAGATATTTATTATATTAAAATATTTGCCATCTGACACGTTATAAATACCTCACCTAGTTTGCCTCTTGCCTTTGAGTTCTGTGAGTGGTGGCACATAATAATTATTGATTAAACAAAGTCAAGTCTATTAATATTTTTTTTCTTTAATGGGTTCTATTTTTTTTTGCATAAAAACCTATTACTATCCTAATATTATCTACCTACATTTTTATTTCAAAATAGTTCTATTTAGCTTTTAATTTATTTAAATATCTGTTATGACTATTTTTTCCTAGTTATCTCGGCATCAATTATTAAATGATTCACTAATTTGTGATGCCCAATATTATCACACAATATAATATATGATAGGGACTGTTTCTGTACAGGCTATTCAACTTACCTGTCATATTTTGTATTCTGTCTTGCTAATGGAGTTTTATTATGATTATTTACAAGGTACCACATTTTAATTTATTATATATTGAAATGTATTTTGTACTTAATATATTTTAAACTATTTTAATATCATCAAAATTTTTCTAGACTTTTTACCCATTGCTTTTTAGATTATTACTAGAATCAATTATTGAAGTTTTAAAATTTTTCTGTTAAGTCCTTGGAATTGACTCAGGAAATCTGGGGTTATATGACATCTTTAAAATTTTTTATTTTCTCAATAAGGAAATAGGTTAATTTCTACATTTCTTCATTTTTCCTTAAGGTTTCTCAGTAAAATTAGTAGTACTATTTTGGTAGAAATGGTAAATTTCTTGCTACATTTATAACTGGGGATTTTGTATTTTCTTTCTTTTGTGAATCAGATCTTTAGAATTTTCTGACTAGCTATAATGCTATATGAGAATGATACTATATTTTTTTTTTGATTTTTATTGGGATTGTTCAGATACCATACAATTATCTAAAGATCCAAAGTATACAATCAGTTGCCCCTGGTACCCTCATACAGCTGTGCATCCATCACTGCACTTAATTTTTGTTCAATTTTTAGAAACTTTTCATTACTCCAGACAAGAAATAAAGTGAAAGATATAAAAAAGAAAAAAAGAAAAAAGAAAAGGAAACTCAAATCCTCCCATATCCCTAACCAACCCCCCTCAATTGTTGACTCGTAGTGTTGGTATAGTACGTTTGTTACTGTTTATGAAAGAATGTTGAAATACTACTAACTGTAGTATATAGTTTGTAATAGGTATATATTTCTTCCCTATATGCCCCTCTATTATTAACTTCTAGTTGTATTGTCATACATTTGTTCTGGTTCATGGAAGAGTTTTCTAATATTTGTACAGTTGATCATGGACATTGCCCACCATAGGGTTCAGTTTTATACATTCCCATCTTTTGACCTCCAGCTTTCCTTCTGGTGACATATATGACTCTGAGCTTCCCCTTTCCACCTCATTCACGTGCCATTCGGCACTGTTAGTTATTCTCACATCTTGCTACCGACACCCCTGTTCATTTCCAAACATTTAAGTTCATCCTAGTTGAACATTCTGCTCATACTAAGCAACCACTCCGCATTCTTAAGCCTCATCCTATATCTTGGTACCTTATATTTCATGTCTATGAGTTTACATATTATAATTAGTTCTTATCAGTGAGACCCTGCAATATTTGTCCTTATGTGTCTGGTTTAGTTCACTCAGTATATTGCCCTTGAGGTTTTGTCATCAACCTGTTTTTTTTTTTTTTTTTTAAGATGGTTTTGTTCACACACCATACATTCCATCCTAAGTAAACAATCGATGGTTCTCTATATGGTCACATATTTATGTGTTCACCACCTCCACCACTATCTATATAAGGACATCTACATTTCTTCCACAAGGCAGGAGGGAGAGTCAAAGAAGGTAGAGAGGCAAAAGAAAGAGGAAAAAAAAATGACAGGAAGTAGCAAAAGGAAAAGTAACCTTAAATCAAAGTAGAGTGAAGAGTCAGACAACACCACCAATGTCAAGTGTCTAACATGCCTCCCCTATCCGCCCCCCTTATCTGCATTTACCTTGGTATATTGCCTTTGTTACATTAAAGGAAGCATAATACAATGATTCTGTTAGTTACAGTCTCTAGTTTACGTTGATTGCATCCCTCCCCCAATGCCTCCCCATTTTTAACACCTTGCAAGGTTGACATTTGCTTTTTCTCTGTCGTAAAAGAACATATTTATACATTTTATCACAATTGTTGAACACTCTAGATTTCACCAAGTTACACAGTCCCATTTTTATATTTCCTCCTTTCTTCTGGTGTCTCACATGCTCCCAACCTTCCTCTCTCAACCGTATTCATAGTTATCTTTGTTCAGTGTACTTACATTGCTGTGCTACCATCTCTCAAAATTGTGTTCCAAACCATGCACTCCTGTCTTCTTCTATCACCCTGTAGTGCTCCCTTTAGTATTTCCTGTAGGGCAGGTGTCTTGTTCACAAAGTCTCTCATTGTCTGTTTGTTGGAAAATATTTTGAGCTCTCCCTCATATTTGAAGGACAGCTTTGCTGGATATAGGATTCTTGGTTGGCAGTTTTTCTCTTTCATTATCTTAAATATATCACACCACTTCCTTCTTGCCTCCATGGTTTCTGCTGAGAGATCTGCACATAGTCTTATAAAGCTTCCTTTGTGTGTGATGGATCACTTTTCTCTTGCTGCTTTCAGGATTCTCTCTTTGTCTTTGACATCTGATAATCTGATTATTAATGTCTTGGTGTAGGCCTATTCAGATCTATTCTGTTTGGAGTACGCTGCGCTTTTTGAATCTGTAATTTTATGTCTTTCATAAGAAATGGGAAATTTTCATTGATTATTTCCTCTGTTATTGCCTTTGCCCCTTTTCCTGTCTCTTTTCCTTCTGGGACACCAATGATACGTACATTCTTGTACTTTGTTTCATCTTTAAGTTTCCGGAGACGTTGCTCATATTTTTTCATTCTTTTCTCCATCTGCTCCTTTGTGTGTAGGCTTTCAGGTGTTTTGTTCTCCAGTTCCTGAGTGTTTTCTTCTGCCTCTTGAGATCTGCTGTTGTATGTTTCCATTGTGTTTTTCATCTCTTGTGTTGTACCTTTCATTTCCATAGATTCTGCTAGTTGTTTTTTTGAACTTTTGATTTCTGCCTTAGGTATACCCAGTGTTTTCTTTACAGCCTCTGTCTCTTTTGTAAAATATTCTCTAAACTTTTTGATTTGATTTAGCATTAGTTGTTTAAATTCCTGTATCTCAGTTGAAGTGTACGTTTGTTCCTTTGACTGGGCCATAGCTTTGTTTTTCTTAGTGTAGGTTGTAGTTTTCTGTTATCTAGGCATCTGACCTCCTAGGCCACCCCAATCAGGTTTTCCCAGATGAGAACAGGCTCAGGTCACAGAAGGAGGAAATATTCAGTATCTGATTTCCCTGATGGTTTTTCTTAGAGGATTGATACACCTGTGCTTTTATGCCCAGCAGGTGTACCTGTCAGCCTGTCAATGGCTGGTGTAAGAGGGTGTGGCCTGTGGCTCTCCTCCTCCAGGCTTTGGGGTCTGGTTCCAGAAAGGCAGGCAGTAGAGCTGGGCCCCTCCCTTTCCTCTTGGGAAGCTGTGCCCCCTCCAGAGATGTCATCTGCATATCAATAAGTTCTTTGTTTCTCTGACTCTGCTGATCAAAGTGTTTTGATTTTAAAATGGCTGAGGCTGTCTTTACTGCAAAGTGCTGCAGGCTGAAAATGGCTGAGGTTTTCTCCACAGAGAGAGAAAGGGACAGAAAAGCTCCCAGGTTCACCCATCAGCCACAGATAGCACCTGATCCTCTGGGCTACCCGTCCTGAGACAGATATGTCCCCTGACTCTCCCAAGGTCAGTTGTCACCAAAAGCCTCTGTCTGCTTGTTGAGGATTTGCTGTCTGTATCGAGCAGTTAACATGAAAACCCCAGTTGGAGCTGGGCTGAGAGAGTGCTTCTCTCTAGCACCGCGAGGCTTCCGTGAGGGAGGGGCTCCCGGCTCTTGGCTCTCAGCGCGGGTCTGCAGTTTTACTTACAGATTTTATGCTGCGATCTCGGGTATTCCTCCCAATTCAGGTTGGTGGATGATGAGTGGGACAGTCACATTTGTCTCCCCGCAGTTATTCCAGGTTATTTACTAGTTTTTTGGTCATTTATGAATTGTTCCGGGGGGGTACTAACAGTCTTCCACTCCTCTCTATGCCGCCATCTTAGCTCCTCCTGATACTGGGTTTTATATCATACTTTCTTTCTAGTTATTGGCATTTACTACTTTTGTTTGATTTAAGATAAATTAATTTGCTTGATTGTTCTAAGGAAAACCAATAATTTGCATTTAAAAATAATTTCCAGTCATCTTTCTTATAGTTAAGTAACTTTTATTTTGGATATATTATAGCTGAATTTCCAAAATCCAAATATAGATTGCCCTCTTCCTTCCTTTTTAAAGCATAATTCTTTTGTATGAATGTTTAGAGGGAGTTGAAATTAAACAAATCAAGTAAAATTGTGTCAGTGCTATCTCTCCCTCAAAAATCACAAATCAAACAAACCAAAAGTTGAACCACCAAGTCCATGATCATCTAACATCCATATTCCTTACCTAACTCTTTTTCTCCCACAACTTGGTGGTGGTCTAATAACTACAATAGGAAACACTGAAACTCAAGAATGGAAGTCAGAAATACTATTTGTTGCAATAATAAAAATTCTGGCTTGGAGTTTTTGTAGAAGAAAGTAGCTTGCTAGGAGCAGAGGTGTCTTTGGGGAAGTAAAGTGTACATCCTTGGGGTGGAGCAAAGTAGTACAGATAAAGGCAGCAAGAAGCCACATGGAAACCCAGGTATGCTCAGATATTCAGTATCAGGATAATCAAAATCCACAAAAATTCCCAGATCTCACTTTGCTTTGCTTTAAGGAATACACATTCTGTGTTGCTTCTGGTATAGTTATATAGGTTAGTATTTTCTCAGCTTGAATTTTTCAATCTGTGTCACACAAATGGTAAGGTTATCTAAAAGGTTGTATCCCTTCAAAACTTGAAACCTAGTAAAAAACAATGAACAAATGAAAACATTTTTCATACCGTGTGGAAAATGAATAGTTTTCACTTTCAAAAGCTATCAGTATTATAAACTGTTGTATGACAAATCAATTCTAAATGAATGTTGAATGAACATGACTTTTAATTTTGTAAATAACTAGTTTTCAAATGCCTTCAACATTTTTACAAGGTTTAGGTCACAAGCTTAAATAAGGAACAGAATGCTGAAATATGTAGGAGCAGAAAATTTTATAAGTTTCCAGTTGAATTATTGCAATAGACATGTTTGAAGAGAATCAAGTCTTTATAATAACTTGTTCAGTTACAGCCCTAATCAAGTCTGCAAATCATGCCTTTCCATGATATAAGATAAATGATTAAGGGTCCATTTTGTTGTTAATTCCCATTAGCACTGATGAGAGCCAAGCACATGTATCAAAGGCATAATAGACTCTTTAAGGACTATGAAACATTAAATATATTAAAGAGGTAGGATATTTAAAATGTCTAGACTTTGATAGCACTTTCTTCAAGATCCTCATCATCGTAAGCAGAATACTGAAAGGTGTCAGCAATTCAATCAATAGGAGACATCCCTTTTCTCTACACCAGCTCCCGAGTAATACAAGGGAAAGCTCTTCTGAAAATACCATCATTTGGTTGCACCAAAGATCTTCTGAGCATAACAACTACTTGTAGCCATTGAAGATTTTATAGCACTTTTAGGAAAAGAAATGAACATTAGGTACCAAATTGCTCCCTCCAGTTTGTCCTGGCTTGGTCTCAACTCTGCATGTAATCATTTTTATTGAAAAACTTGCTCTTTCTCCCTCCTGTTTTTTGTTTTTGTTTTTGTTTTTGTTTTTGTTTTTTGTAGAAACATTTTAAAGAGTCTCTTTTTTAATAGTGGGGTAAAAGATGTTTTCTTTGTAGATCTCTGCTATACTAGAAATTCTTCATTTGGGTCTTATAGCTGCTAGCTATCTAATAATTTTATTAAGTAAATTCTAAAACATGTAATTACTATCATGTTTGTTCATATCCCACTGATTCTTTGTGTGTGTGTGTGTGAAATATTATGATGCATATCTGTCGAACCAAGAGGTTGAAGAGGTCACAACTGTTTCCATTCACATTTTACTTTCACCAAAGATTGACTTTGAAAGTCTAATATGTGCCCAGGCTGATGCTACCTTTTGCTTTAAAACTTCTCTTGCAGTAATGTGCAGAAAGATATTTTTGCACAGATTGGTTAGGAAAGGCAATAATAGCAAATAAAACCTAAATTAAAGAAGAGAGAGTGAATAAATTTTTAATCACACAAAATTTAATACTTATGTTAAGAAACAAAATATTAAGTCATTTTATACAGAATGAATTTAAAGTTGTGAAGCTCTGAGTGATATGATAATCATGTTTTTTCCCACTTCAGTTGTACTAGGGGGTTGAAATTTATATACTCAGTAAGTAGAAAAGAATCATAAAGGCTCAGACTAGAGGAATCTGTCTCACTCCATTTTTTGCTGTCACTCCCACAGTGATTTTAATATTTTTCCCATGTCTTTGCTGAATTCTTGTGCCAAACATTGTTTTCAAACACAGACTGTTTTGAAATGAATGCTATGAACTGCACGTTTCTTAGCATAGACACACATTTTCCAGGTACTACAATAAAATCTTTAACAAGAAATGAAAAAACAGAATGACTAAGTCTCCTGCCAGTTTTAAACTCTACTAAACAAACTTACAGTAAGTCCTAAATTTAAACTATTTTTATCACTTGACTTAAGCTTTATTATCTTTCTGAAACATGAGAAAAAGAGAATCTTTCACACACCAAACTAGCATCACGTTTGCTTTATTCGTGGTTTTCAAATGTTTTGGGCAAAACTACAGAGACATTGATGGATTTTAGGCATTTTATTCATGTTAAGCTGGACTAGTGATTTATAAAATATGCTTGACTTTTTTCCTCTGAGTAGTGGCTAGAAATATTGTTAATTTATTGAATTCTTTGTAGAAAGTGATGTATGTGTTATGTGAAAACAGTAAAGTAGCTACAATGAGTCATATAGATGTATTCACTATCTCATGAAAAAAAGCGTAAGACGTAAACAAGGATAACCGGGATCAAATCAGAAATGTGATAAATGTTTCTTCTTATTAAATGATTACAGTGTAATTGAAAGAGAAAGCAGGCAGTGAGTTGCTCTAGCCACGTAAGTCTTTTTTGCAGCTGTATTAAATTACTGTAGGCATCTCTTTCTCTTGTTTTTATTAAAATGAAATATAGTCATGCACATGTTATGAATTTCTCTTCTTAAAAATAGAATTTCAAAATAAACTTTTATAAACATTTCAGTTAAAGAGTTACCTATTTACAATAAACTTCATGTAGGGGTATTTATTTGGCACTCAAATGTTTGGTTTTATTTTTAGTGAATATTGCAATTATCTAGTTGAAACAATCAATCCATCCTATATTATATGCTACCTATAGTTTTATAAAATGACAATGTATCAACTGTGTTATAAGCCATATGCATTTATTTTGTGAAATGCAAATATTTTATTCTTCTGATGAATTAAAAGCATTTGTAAAAATTCATAGCAGCTTTTAAAAATGATACTGTCTTCTTGAGGTAGCGGTTCCTACACATTTTTCCCTAGGCACCATTCTTCTAGTTGTCTGTCATAAAGCTAGAGAATTATCCTCAGGTTAAATGAACTGAGAGCTTCTGATTTATGGAAAGCCAATCAGACATCTTTTCTCTGGATAAGTTTCTTCCCTCATGTCCCTTCACTGAATAACATTACCCACATATGAAATTCAAGTCATTTACCACTGGCAGTCACACAACACAGTATTTTTGGGTATACAGTAAAGTACCAACATCATTTCATTGGTCTTCCTTGTAAAGCTTGCTAAATAGTTGCCTGGGATTTAATTGCAATCTCTGCTGATCAATCTTTGATGGAATAAAACAAGCTTTTCTGTAGAAAACCTCAGTACTAGACAACAATTACTATTATGTCCTAAATAACTAACAACTATTCCAAACTGTGGAAAAATCATCATATACCCGTTAATACTTTGTGCAAAATTTCATTATGTAAACCATTCTTACACATGTTATGGAGAGAGAGGTTTCTCCTCCTGCTTGTGAAACTAACACAACTATCAAAAATACTGGTAAAACTATCAAAATACTGGTAAAATGTCACAATTTCAGGAATATGACCAAGTTAAAAATATTTTCAGTACCACAAATAATTCAGAATAGAGTTTTCTATGAATAAAGTACTAGCAGGAAAAACACATTAGCAAAATTTGAAATGGCAAAGATATTCTTGGTGTTTTAATGAAAGAAACTATACCTTTCAGAATTCTCTTATATATTAAACTGCTAACCAACCTCCTACATTGAATAATCATCACTTATTAAAACCAACTCTCTTTGATTCTGTATAATGAATGAAGATGAAGACAATTATGAAAGGAATGGGCGGCAGTCAAAATGTCAATTCAGGGCGACCGCAAATGTTTGTGCCTGTTGTGCACTGCCCTCCTCTAGGGGGCGCCATTCGCTTGCTGGTTATGCCTATGGCAATTCCCTTTGCTCCTCTGGCTTTGCAAATTGCCCAACTTGCAAGGCCATATGTGGTGGCCCTGAATTGTATTATTACTTACATTTGCCCAAGAAATCTGCTTTTTTTTTTTTGAAGTGGATATTTTAACCTCCTTTTAGTAGTAAGGGAATAAATCCCAGTTTATTAAAAATTTGCTTTTCAATTATATGGTGAAAATTTTAAATTTCTGTTTGAAACCCTGAATCATTTGATTACTTGGCAGAGAGGCTGCAGTAGTAAAGGGTACAGTAGGGTTTTAAGATATTTCACTTGGAAACCCTGACTTTTAATGACGTTCACCTGGATTGACCATACTTAATTTTTAAAGTCTGAACCTTTCTAATACTTCTCATTTGGCTACTTTTCTTTTACATGGGAAAATATAACTTAAAAAATTAGATTGACACTATGTTAACATTAAGAAAAAAATCTGTGCTGCCCAGAATCTTCTTCAGAAGATGTCAGTACAGTTAGAGGGCAATAGAGTGAAACCTTAGAAAAAAATATGGTTGAAGAAAACCTCTAAAGGTTATCTTTCTGCTTCATCCTTCTGGTTTCAGGCAAACTTTACCTAAACTATTGTAGGCAGATGAGTATCTGGGCTCTTTTTAAAGATCTTGGTGGAAGTAATTCCATAATCTCTTAATATCCTTCTTTATATCTAATCTATTTGTCCATTTAATTTAGCTTATCTTCAGCAGACATGGATAATATTACCCTTTGCAATATAATTCATCATAGCCTTGATAATTGAGGTATTGTTTATATTTGAGCAAAAAGGTGACAGCCTCCCTTGACAGTAGAGAATATTGTTATTATGATTTTAAATAGAGACTTTAACAATAATTGTCAATGTAAGAGAAACATAAAATTGTGAATTTTAGGACCTACTAGAACCAAAGATCAAATTCATTTATTCTCAGAGAAAAGATAATACCACCTTTGGAAAGATTTCTAACCTTTTCCCATAATAACAAAAATTCTACTTGCAAACACGGATAGAATCTTTACACAATAGTTCTTATAATTATAGTAGCTACTTCAGAGATATTTGTAAAATTCTGTTTTTCAGTATCTTCACATCTAGTTTTCAGAACTGTTTGTGCTACAGTTCAGTAACACATTTATAACTCTATATAACATCATCAACTTTTAAATTAGTGTTCTTAATAAACATAAACTGAATGATATTAGTTCAGAAAGTTTGAAATTGAAGAATGTTACATTTTTACCTTTCCCAAATTTTCCTGTAATTTTGACAAAGGCATGCTACTCTAATATTTCAGAGATATGAATGTAAAATTAGCATTAAAATGATAAATTATATGCAAATGTGCAAATTAATAGACTACTTTTTTTCAGCTATAATATATCTTCTCCTTTGAAATTGCTCGTGTTTCACTTCTTGAGAGTTAGGCTACACAAGTCAGCCAGACAAAGAAAATGAGTGAAATGGGATGAATGACAGAAAAACAAAACAAAACAGAAAAAACTACCCAAAATATACTCCAAATTTATTTTTATTGTACAATATTATACAAGTATATAATATTTTATTTTTATTTTAATTATAATTTGAAATGCAAACTGGAAACAAATATATTAACTATTAGATATAATAAATGATTGTATTTCCTTTTATAATTCATGACTCCTCTAGTTTGGCTTCAAAAAGCATGTCACCCTTTCTTTTATTCCAGTGTCAACACTGGGTTTTGTTTATTCTGTAGTGATGCATCTTTTAATTTTCAGTGATGCTTACTTTTCCTTATATCACAATGGAAAGCACATGTTCTCAAATAGAGTTACTTTCAACCATGTATAGAATCTTTGTATAAGTGTTTTTGTACTTTGTAGAATTCTGGCCTTCAGTGTCAACATTTTTAGTTTTTCTAAACTGTATTGCACAGTGATTTAGCAGTAACCCCTTAGTAACTTCAGGAATCCTATCCTATTTATGAATTAACCATACTAACTGATAAAAGTGAACTGAACAATATCAGTAAATTTTCATAACATTTGGAATTCAATAACTTTGTTTTTTAAGAATTTGGTCTTAAAACTAGAATCTGGGGAATATGTTTCACACCATTCTTCTTGTGTTTGTGGAACAATCTCAGCATAGGAAAATGAGCCAAATATTCTGTGCTACCTGAATTTCTCAAAGATCCAATTCCTCTAAAAATGAGTGACTCAAAGAATGCATTTTGTAACTACTTGAAAAAATTATTGCAGCAAAATTTCAACAATTTTGATGGTTAAAATATCCACCAATAAAAGCCAAGTTTTTTATTGGGCTTTCACCAGTAACAGGAGGAAGTTTTCACTTGAATCTCAAGAATAAGCAGTTATTTTCAATCCTGTATGCATGTATGAGTGTGTACGTGTATATATATGTATATTATTTGTGTGTATGTGTTTGTGTGTGTGTGTGTGTGTGTGTGTGTGTGTGTGTGTGTGTATGGCAGCATCATGCCTTGTCAAAGAAACGAAACTTTGTGTAGTATGGCAGACTAATAGCTGGGCCTTTGTTTCAGTAAGTAAAGCATCAAAATATCAATGGTTCAAGCCATGGGGGCTAATCTAAGGCAAGTGCTTCATTACCATGTTCATGATGTGTTTCGCTGTTAACATTTTTAGCACAAAGAGATAGCTAATGAATGACACGGTGAACACATGTAAATTCTCTGTCCTAGCAAAACATTGCTGCCTTGAATTTAATTCTTATACCACTGTTGGAGCAATACCCTTATTCATGCTTACCAATTAAATTAGTACATTCAAATCATTAGGATTTTTCTCACAAAATAACTCATATTCTTAAATTGTAATTGTCACGGCACCATGCCCCAAGGTTCTTTGGTTCCATTAAAATTCTCATCTACAGCATGGATAATATAGCCAAATAGGTAGATTTATTTATATTTGAACTTTTAACACCTATGATAGAAAATTCAAGAATACTTTAAACTTGTCACATAATATGTGCTCTAAGTTGTCAAGGGTGTCTTCTACAATCTGAACTGTATTTCTGATTAGACTTATGTGTTAGATTGAATTGAATTATGTATCCCAACTTACACTTTCTTAATCTTGATCTGAATTCCTGTATGAACCCATTTTTGATGGTTTGGAGCTATGTACCCCAGAAAAACATGTTCTTAAACTTAATCCTTTCCTGTGGTTGTGAACTCTTGTAACTAGAACCTTCCAATGAGGTTACTTCAGTTAAGGGGTGGCCCAGCTGAATCAGGATGGGTCCCTAATGCTATTACTGGAGGGCTTCTAGGGAAGGTCACACACAGTGAGAAAACCACAGGGAGCAGCCAGAAGCTGAAAGATGGCAGAAGATGAATAACAGAACCAGGAAGAGAAAGAAAAAGCCAAGAGAGGCCGCCATATGTATTGCCATGCGACAGAAAAGCCAAGGACCAAATATCACTGGCAGCCAACCCCAGAATACCACAGTCTTCTGGGAAAAAGCATCACCTTGATGATTGTTTTGGTTTGCTAATGCTGCCATTAGGCAAAACACCAGAAATGGATTGGCTTTTATAAAGGGGATTTATTAATTTACAAAGTTACAGTCCTGAGTCCATAAAGGTTTTCAAACTAAGGCTTCAACAAAGTGATACCTTCCCTGAAGAAGGGCCGATGGCGTCCAGAACACCTGTGTCAGCTGGGAAGGCACGTGACTGGTATCTGCTGTTCCTTTGCTTCCAGGTTGCATTTCAAAATGGCTTTCTCCAAAATGTCTCTGGGTCTCTCTTAGCTTCTTCAGCTCCCGTGCACCAGATTCTCTGGAACAAACTCTGGGCTAGCATCTCCAAATGTCTCCAAGCATCTCCAAGTGTCAGCGTCAGTGTTAGCTCTTAGCTTGTCTCCAAAATGTCCCTCTCAGCTTCTGTGAGCTCCTTCTGTTTGTGAGCTCTTTTATAGAACTCCAGTGATTAAATCAAGACCTGTCCTGAATGGGCAGGGTCCATATCTCCATGGAAATACTTTAATCAAACTTCTTGCCCACAGTTGATTGAGTCACATCTCCATGGAAACACTCAATGAAAAGATTCCAACCTAATCAACATTAATGTCTGCACCCACAGGATTGCATTAAAGAATATGACTTTTTGGGGGTCATAATGTATCCAAACTAGCACAGTGATGCCTTGATTTTGGACTTTGCCTCAAAACTGTGAGCTAATAAATTACCATTGTTTAAAACAGCCCATTTCCTGGTATTTGTTTGGCAGCCATGAAACTAAAACACTATTGTAAATATGATCTCTTGAAGATGTTATTTTTAGTTAAAGTGTGGCTCATGGAGTGAGGGTGGGTCTTAACCCAGATTACTAGAGTTTTTTATAAGCAGATGAAATTCAGAAAGAGAAAGCCACAGGGAGGTGCCTGAACTGGGAGTTAACAGAACCAGAAGAGAAAGGAGAGGACTTTGTCATGTGATGAGGCAGAGATACAAGACAAGGAACCCCAAAGAATGTTGGCCACCAGCCCAGAAAGTTGCAGACTTTTAGGAGAATGCATCACGTTGCTGATACCTTGATTTTGGACTTCTCTTAGCCTCAAAACTGTGAGCTGATAAATTGTTGTTGTTTAAGCCAACATATTGTTTGGTATTTGTCATAGCAGATTAGGAAGACTAAGGCAAGTTATATTTGCAAATGCTTGTTTCTTATTTCTATTTGTGACTCATAATTTCTGCTATATTCTATAATATTTATAAACTTAGCAGCTATGAAAGGCTTTGATGCCCAAGAAATTTTATTCACTTAATACACATTTGCACTTTATTGCAGCATGACTACTTTTATTTGCACTTCAAAATAAACCCTGTTTAAATATCAGTCTTTTTTTCAGTTAATTAAACTTTTTACTATATGTTTTCCATATATTGGTCAGAATTCTTATTATGGTTTTATATATGTCAGTGTATTAAGTGGTATTTTTTCAACATAGACACTAAATACTGGCATAGTAAACACATAAGAATATTCATCAGTTCCCACAAATAAATACACATTTCCATTAAACATGGGGCCCTATTCTCTTCTCTTACGTTTCCCAAAGAGACATAGATACAAGAAAAATTTCCCTCAGTTCTGCAAAAATAAATAAATAAACAAATAAACAAATAAATAAATAACAGCCCAAGTGCCATGATAAAGAGTAACTTGTACTTAGTCTCAGCTACAAGAAAATAATAGGGGATGGTGGAGTCTGGGGAATTGAGGATACTGTGTGCCATCTAAAGAGGGGGAGCCACACCCATTTTTACGTCACTGATGCCACATTGGAACCTAGGCACAGTTTTTCAAGAAAACCTGATATTTGGTATGTGAACTCTCCTGATTTCTAAAAATTGATGACTTATTTGAATTTTGGGAAAAATACAGTATTGTGATAGCTAAACACAAAATATCCAGTGGTCATATTTGGCCCAAGGACCACAAATTGGTGGCTCTGCTTTAATGCATTGTTTTTCATCCATAAAACATTGTTCAATTTTAACACCCATATTTGTCAGTAGGTTTTTCTACAGATTGCGTTCCTTAATTTGAAAGAAAATAATGTTGTCTTTCAAGAATGAATATTTTGCTTTTATTAATACACAGAAAGAATCTTTTGTATACTTTCAAGGAAGTTTTCAAGAATGTTTTTAATTTATGATGGTTGCAAATATGCCCTCTGGAGCCTAATGACATTGCATAAATAAAACTTTCTGTGTCTTAGTGATCTCATTTGTAATATGGGTAAAGAATAGTTCCTACTAATATGATTGTTGTAGGGATTAAAGAAGATAAACATGTGAAGCTATTTGCCTACTGCTTTGCCCATTTTGTGCCCTTGTAAAGGATAGCTATTCTTATTAAAATAATAAAAATGGCATCATCATCTGAACATGATATATCCTTGATCTATCTGTATAGGGCAATGCTGATTTAAAGAAGTATGTTCTGGTATTATTTTTACAAAGTCAAGCTTAAATAAATTAAAAATAAAAACAAAAATTTTCATTTGTGAAACTTTACAGTAACAGTTTAGTATAGACCAAAGCTATACTGCGTAGTTTTGTATCTCAGCTTCAAAACTGCATAAATTGGGGAAAGTTACTTAACCTCTTTATTCCTATGTTTTCTCAGCTATAAAATGTTAATAATAACTTAGTTCTTTGGTTGTTAAAGATTAATGGTATAGAACAATGTCTAATATATGGTTAACAGTATATAAGTAACAAATATTATTTTAGTCACATCTTAAGATAAGTGGATTGGTTTTATAAAAAAATTACATATAATTGTCAATTATGAAAGCAATATATGTTCTCCACAAAGAAACATGGAAAAACAGAAGGTGGCATAGGAAATTTCCTCATGGTTCTGATACTCAAGAGATAATCACTATTAACATTTTGGTGTGTTTCCGTCAAGTATTTTATCTGATTCATGACTTCCCTTTGGTTTTCTTTTACATAGTTGTGTTTTTATTGTATATACAATTTGGCATCTTGGAATGTTCTTTTTTATTTGCTATTACAACAAGAATTTGTCCATTAAAAAAGATATTGTAGTAATAAATATATCTCTTAAAATTTCCCACTCTAACTGCTTTAAAGTGTACAATACAGTGTTATTTATTACATTCCCAATATTATGCTACCATCACCAACATCCATTACTCAAACCTCTTTGTCACCTCAAGCTGAAACTCTGTTCCTATTACTGCTAACTACCCATTCTCCTTTCCTCCCTGGACCTTGGTATCCTGTAATCAACTTGCTCTATCTCTATCTTTATGAATTTGATTATTCTAGGTGTTTCATATGTGAGATCATACCATATTTGTCCTTTTGTGTCTGGCTTATTTCAGTCAACATAACATTTTCAAGGTTCATCCATGTTGCACATGCATCAGAACGTCCTTTCTTCTTACTGCTGATTAATATTCCATTGTATGTGTATACCATATTTTGTTTATCCATTCATAGGTTTATTGGACACTTAGGCTGTTTCCATCTTTTGACAATTGTGAATAATGCTGCTGTGAACATTGGTGTGCAAATATCTGTTCAAGTCCCTGCTTTCACATTTTGTGGTATATACCTGGAAGTGGATTGCCAGGTCATATGGTAATTCAATGTTCAACTTTCTCAGGAACCATCAAACTGATTTCCACAGTTGCTGAACCATTTTATAAACCCACCAACACCATGTAAGGGTTTTAACTTCCCCATATCCTTGCCAGCACTTGTTATTTTTAGTTTTAAAAACAATAGCCATCTAGTGGGTGGGAAGTGGTATCTCATTGTGGTTTTGGCTTGCATGATGTTGAGCATGTTTTCATGTGTGTATTAGCCATTTGTATCTTGTCTTTGAAGAAATGTTTATTCAAGTCCTTTTCCCATTTTTAATTGGGTTATTGATCTTTTTGGTGTTCAGTTGTAGCAGTTCTTTACATGCTCTGGGCATTAAATCTTTATCTGACATATAGTTAGCAATTGTTTTCTCCCATTCTGTATGTTGTCTTTTCACTTTCTTGATAATGCCCTTTGATGTACAACATTTTAAATTTTTGATGAAGCCTATTTTATCTATTTTTTTTATTTTGTTGCTTGTGTTTTTGGTGTCATATCTAAGAAATCACTGCCTGATGTGAGTTTATGAAGTTTTTCCTTCATGTTTTCTTCTAAGAATTTAATGGTGTTAACTCTTATATTAGGCCTTTGATCCATTTAGAGTTAATTTTTGTATATGTGTGAAACAGGGGTCTGAGTTCTTTTATTTATTTATTTATTTTGCATTTGGATATCCAGTTTTCCCATACCATTTGTAGAAGAGACCACTCTTTCCCTCATTTAATGACGGCATCCTTGTCAAAAACCAGTTGGCAATGGATATGTTGGTTCATTTCTGGACTCTCACTGTTATTCTGTTGGTCTATGTGTCTATCTTCATGCCAGTACCACACTATTTTGATTACCGTGGCTTTGTAGTAAGTTTTTTTTTTAATACTTCAACTTATGCAGGTAAGTTTAATGATAGGAAAAACAGTGGGTTCAATTAGTAAAAATTATATAGAGGAGATGCCTTACACAGAATAATATATCCTTTTCATGTTGACTATTTTAACAGGGTTTAAAACTAGTCATCATTCTTCAGTCTTCTGAATTAACATTGTACAGGTGGCCATAAGGTCTGGAAATGCAGACCAAATACATAATAAATAGTTTACTGATAATGCATTTATGTTCAATGTGTTGTTCCTCACTAACAATTCAAACTTCAATAAGTTGTGCAAAATTGCAATGAACAATGTGCACTAAAGCAGCTTTTCCATCAATCCTTGTGTATACATCTGCAATGCACTGCCTTTGATGATTTGTGTCTCTAATTTTCACTGAATAAACTTGTGCCTTTTGCACACCTGAGAAGTAATCAAGGGAGTTCAATGTATTAAAAAAATATATATATTGTTTATGTTTCCAGACTTTGTGACCCTGTGTTCTATTTTTTGTAAGATTCACCTATTGTAAATCTTATAAACATTTTTACCATTTGTATATACCAAGAAAAAATACCTATTATGAGATAATGGAGGGAACAGTAATGAAAATGTATCTTCTTGGTTTTCAAAGCATCTGTACCAAAGCATTTTGCTGACAATGAAGTAATTTTAAATCTATAAACAAAAATTCTCTGAATGATATTGAGATATATTACAAATTTAGTTTTAAAATAGATTTAAATTTAAAACAGGTCTTATAATAATTTCAATAAATCAGCCACTCTAGAACACAATGTGGAAGTACAATTATGTGATGACTCTTTAATGCTCTAAAGGGATAAAGATCTTTTTCAAATATAGAAAGAAACTAAGTCTTTCTACAATGCTAACCCTAAGATCTATTCTCTGTTAAAGACTACAATATTGTTGTCAGTTTCATGCACTTTTACTTTATAAGGAATTCCCACAGGAAGACATTTCGGAAGGTTTTCCCACTTATATACAGCCACATTTTCTGTCATGCTCACAACATCAGTGAAGTATGATACACCCAGGTCCAGATTCTTGTGATCAAGGGGCTTCTAATTGTCTCCTCCATATACTCTTTGAGGTCAGTCAAGTTCATAACCATCCCTGTAACAGGAGCAATCTCTCTATGTACTGTCACCGCAACTTTGTAGTTGTTCCCGTGGCCATTTGGATGGTTGCATATTCCAAACAGTTTCAAGTTTTCTTCATGACTCAGAGATTTGCTGTGGAGCCGGTGGCTCGCGCTGAAGGAGCCAGAGAGGGACACTTGAGCATGGCCACGAGGGCCGGAACTGCCAAGCTCAGGATCTTCCAGCCCCTGCGCCTCCACTCGCTCTCCTCCCTGGGCCCGCTGCTGGCGAGGAGAAGCTGTAGTAAGTTTTGTAATCAAGAAATCTGAGCTCTACAACTTCATTCTTTTTCAATATAGATTTGGCTATTCAGGAATCCTTGCAATTCCACGTGAATTTAAGGATTGGTTTTTCATTTCTTCTGAAAATGCTCCTGGGATATTGATAGGATTTGTGATGAATCTGTAGATTTCTTTGGGTAGTATTGATATCTTAAAAATATTAAGTCTTCCTAGCCACGAACATGAGATGTCTTGCCACTTATTTAGGTCTTTAATTTCTTTTAGCAGTGTTTTGTAGTTCAGTGTAGAAGTCCTTCACCTATTTGGTTAAATTTATTCCTAGGTATTTTATTCTTTTAGGTGATATTTTGAATGAAATTGTTTTACTAATTTCCATTTTGGATCTTCTTTGCTGGTGTATAGAAACCCAACTGATTTTTTGCACATTAATCCTGTAGTTTGCAACTTTGCTGAATTTGTTAATTAGCTCTATTAGTTTTCTTGTGGATCCTTTGGGATTTTCTATATAAAGGATCATCTATATAAAGGATATATCTGTGAATATAGTTTTACTTCTTTCTGAATTGGATGCCCTTCCTCCCTCCCTCCCTCCCTCCCTTCCCTCCCTCCTTCCCTCCCTCCTTCCTTCCTTCCTTCCTTCCTTCCTTCCTTCCTTCCGTCCAAATGCTCTGGCAAGACCTTCTAGTACAATGATAAATAGAAGTGGTGAAAACAGGTATCCTTGTCTTGTTCTGGACTTAGGAGGGGGAAGGCTGTCAGTCTTACACCAGCGTAATGTTGGCTGTGGCTTTTCCAGAAATGCTGTTTGTGATGTTGAGGGAGATACCTTCTATTCCTTTTTTTTCTGTGTGTTTTTATCATGAAAATTTGTTGTATTTTGTCAAATCCCTTTTTTGCATCAATTGACATAATTGCATGATTTTTTCCTTCATTCTGTTAATGTGGTGTGTAACAGTGAGTAATTTCCTGATGTTGAACCACCCTTGCATTCCTGGGATAAATCCCACTTGGTCATGGTGTTTAATTCTTTCAATATGCTGTTGCATTTGATTTGCTGGTATTTTGTTAAGGATTTTTGCATCTATATTCTTAAGGGAATTTTTCTTTTATTTTCTTTACTTGTGATGTTTTTATCTGGTTTTGGTATCAGAGTAATGCTAACCTCATAGAATAGTTTAGGAAGAGTTCCTTCCTCTTTAATATTTTGGATACATTTGAGAAGCATTGGTGTTACTTCTTCTTTGAAAGAATTATCTGGTCCTTGATTTTCCTCTGTTGGGAGTTTTTTTGATTATTGATTCAATCTATTTACTTCTTTTAGGTCTGTCAAAATCTTCTATCTCTGCTTGAGTCAGTTTAGGCATATGTGTTTCTAAGTATTTGTCCGTTTTCTCTAGATTATCTGACTTACAGGTGTGCAATTGTTCATAGCATTCTAATCTTTTAATTTGTTCAAAATCAGTAGCAATATTCCCACTTTCATTTCTGATTTTAGTGTTTGTATCTGCTCTCTTTTTTCTTTGTCAGTCTAGCTAAAGTTTTGTCAATTTATTGATCTTTTCAAAGAACAAACATTTTGTTTCATTGATTCTATGGATTGTTCGCCAATTCTCTATTTCTTTTATCTCCACTCTAATTTTTATTATTTCCTTCTTTCTACTAATTTTAGGTTTAGTTTGCTCTTCTCTTTCTACTTCCTCAGAAATCTTTTTCTTTTCTGTATAGGTATTTATAGTTGGAAATTTCCCTCTGAGCTTTTCCTTTGCTGCATCCCGTAATTTTTGGGATATTGTGCTCTCATTTTCATTTATCTTTATGAATTTTCTGATTTCTTCTTCAAACTATTGGTTTCTAAAAGAATGTGTTGTTACCTAGCAATAGATAGCAACTAGTGAATGGGGAATGATAACCTAGTAAGAACAGATAAGTTATTATGGGTAAATTTAACATTCTGGGAACACTCAGGAATGACTATGGTTTGTTAATTTCTGATGGGTATGGTAGGAACAAGTTCACAGAATTTTAGTTATCTTAGGTTATCTGTTTTTCTTAGTCCTTTCCTGGGTTATAGTCTGTATATTTTCTTGGGGTAGAATAGGAACATGTTGGAAGTAATGTAGTTATTCTAGGATATTTGTTTTTTCTTATTCCTTTGTTTTGGTTTTGTTTGAAACGGTTTTCTATTGTCTTTTTTTTATTTTTTGATAAAGTTAATTAAAAAAAAAATGAAAAAAATATGCAGAGCCCCCCTACCCCCCAGGAGCTGGGGGAAAATGCAGAGGTGTTGGGTGTCCTCACCTGGATTGTTGCTGATGTTCTCACAAACATTGAGGACTGGCGGTTTGATGTGCTGAGCTCTCTATCATGGGACTTGCCATTATGAAGCTAGTTACTGTAAAGGAGAGGGTAAACCTGATTATAATTGTGCCTAAGAGTCTCCCCCTGAGTACCTCTTTGTTGCTCATGTGTGGCCCCCTCTCTCTAAGCCATCTCGGCAGATGATCTCACTGCCATTCCCCACTTTTTCTGGTACAAGGAAAATGTTAAAAAAATAGATCGGGGTGATGAATGAATAACTATATGATGGTGATGTGATCAATTGATTGTATATTTTGGATGATTGTATGGTGTGTGAATAAATCTTAATAAAAAAAAGAATGTGTTGTTTAATTTCCACGTATTTGTGAATTTCTAATTTTCCTTCTTTTGCTATCCAGCTTCATTCCATTATGGTTAGAGATGATAATTTGTATGATTAGAATCCTTTTAAATTTATTAAGTCTTGTTTGTGGCCTAACATATTGACAATCCTAGAGAATGATCCATGTGTACTTGAGAAGAAATATGTATTCTGTTTTTGGGTTGAGTGTTCTCTATATGTTTATTAGTTTTAGTTAGTTTATAGTATTGTTCAAGTCCTCTGCCTCATTGTTTATATTTTATCTAGATGTTCTATCCATTATCAAAAGTGGTGTATTGACGTCTTTAACTATTATTGAAGAACTTCCTATTTTTCTCTTTGATTGTTTCAAGGTTTGCTCCATGCATTTTTGGGTTGTTATTAGATGCACACATTTGTAGTTGTTATATCTTCTTGAGGGAGTGACCATTTTATTAAATTCTATTTTGTCTGATATTAGTATAGTCAAAACTCTCTTTTGCTTTCTATGTGCATGGAATATTTTTTCCATCTTTTTGTTTTCAACCAGTTTGTGTCTTTGGGTCTAAGGTGTATCTCTTGTAAACACCATATAGTTGGATCATGCTTTTTAATCCATTCTTCCAATCTCTGTCTTTTGTCTGGAGAGTTTAATCTATTTATATTCAAAGTAATTACCAATAAGTTAGGATTTACTACAGCCATTTTTGCCATTTGTTTGTTTTAAATCTTATACCTTTTTTGTCCCCCAATACCCCCATTGCTGCCCTTTTTTGGGGGCATAGTTGATCTTTTGTAGTGTAATTGTTTGATCCCTTTCTCATTTCCTATTCTGTATACTTTTTAGATACTTTCTTTGTGGTTATCATGGAGTTTATAATTAAGATCCTAAATCTATGACAATCTAGTTTGAATTAATACCAACTTAACTGCAATCTGCAATAGTACTTACCATATCTGCCTCTATGTCCCACGGTCCCTTTCTTTATGTTGTTCTTGTCACAAAATACCTCCAATATGTCCAATAACATAGAAATATGATTTTTTAATGCATTTGTATTCTAGATCATGTAAGAAATAAAAAGTAGAGTGTTCTACAGAGAATACAATAATACTGGCTTTTATATTTGCCCCTGTAGTTACCTTTACCGGAGACCTTTATTTCTTCAAATGGTTTCTAGGTACTGTCTAGTGACCTTTTCTTTCAACATGAAGAAATCCCTTTAGCATTTATTGTAGGGAAGTTCTAGTGGTGACTGACTAATAGCATTTATTTATCTGGAATGTCTCTCTCTCTCATTTTTTGAAGGACAGTTTTGTTGGATATAGAATTCTTGGCTGGCAATTTTTTTCTTTCAGCACTTTAAATATGTCGTCACATTGCCTTCTCATCTCGGTGGTTTTTGATGGAGAAATTGGCATTTAATCTTATTGACGATCCCTTGTACTGACAAGTTGCTTCTCTCTTGCAGTTTTTAGCATTCTCTTTTTGTTTTGGAATTTCAACAGCTTAATTATAAATACCTCTCTGTGGATGTCTTTGACTTTATTCTATTTGGAGCTCATTGGGCTTCCTGGATGTGTATATTCATGTCTTTCATTAAATTTGAGAAGTTTTCAGTTATTATGTCTCTTAAAAATTTTATCAATTTGATATATATTTGTTTATTAGGTTCTATTTGTATTCAGTTTTAGAGCTCTTTAATCTATTTTATAATTTTTTTATTAGAGAAGTTGTTAGGTTTACATAAAAATCATGCAGAAAGTACAGAGCTCCCATATTAACCCCCACATACCATTATTAACATTTTGCACTAGTGTGGTAACTTTGTTACAGTTGACAAAAGAAAATCATTATAATTTTACTAGTAATTACAGTCCATAGTTTTCATTAGGGTTCACTGTGTTATATAGTCTTACATATTTTTAAAACATTATTTTTTTAAAAACATATGTACAACCAAAAATTCCTCTTAAACTATATCCAAACATATAATTTAGTGGTGTTAATTACATTCACAATTTTGTGCTGCCATCACCACTATCTGCTACCAAAACATTTCCATCACTCCAAACATAATTAACCATTAATCCCCATTCCCTACCCCCACCCTGGCCCCTGGTAACCTGTATTCTAGTTTCTGACTCTGTTAATTTGCTTATACTAATTATTTCAAATCAGTGAGATCTTATAATAGGTGTCCTTTTGTTTCTGGCTTATTTCACCCAACATGTTGTCACATAACTCAGAACTCCATTCTCTTTTCATGGCTGAATAATATTCCATTTTATGTATAAACCATATTTTATTTACCCATTCAAGTGTTGATGGAAAGTTGGGTTTTTCCATTTTTTGGCAATTATAAATAATGCTGCTATGAATGTTTGAGTACTTGTTTTCAATTCTTTGGTGTATATTCCTAGAAGTAGGACTGTTATATTTTAAAATATTCTTTCTGCTACTTTATCTTTTTCTTCTGGGACTCCCATAATGCATATGTAAGTATGTTTCATGTTGTCTCACAGGTCCCTTAGGCTCTGCTCACTTTTTACATTCCTTTTTCTTTCTGCTTTCCTGACTAATTTTAATTATCATGTCTTCTAGTTTGCTGATTGTTTCTTCTCCCCCTTTCAAATCTGCTCTTGAACCACTCTAGTTTATTTTTTATTTCCACTGTTGTCATTGGCATCTCCAGAATTTCTCTTTGCTTCTGTTTTGAACTTTCTAATTCTTCCTCTTATTTATTCATCATTTTTCCAATTTCCTTTAGTTCTATGCCCATGTTTTCCTTTAATTCATTGAACTTATTTAGGAAAGTTGACTTAATGTCTTTGGACAGTTGTTCACCTGTCTGGGCTTCCTCTGTTGTTTTATTTTGTTCCTTTGAGCCAACTCTTCCTGTTTCTTTGTATGCCTTTTGATCTTTTGTCAAAGTCTGGACATTTGAATATTTTGATGTGCTAACTTTGGAAGTCAGATTCTCCCTATTTCTCAGGATTTCAGTGTAGATTGATTCTCTGTTGGGGCTTTTCTTAAATGTTCAGTCCAGTTTTTACTGAATTTGTAGATCCTATTTCAAGTTATCAAAGAAATAAAGCTTTCAATCACTGTTTCTTGGTAGCGTGATTTATCTGATATTGTCAGGAGTTGATCCAATTCTAGCCATAGGAAAAGAAACTGATACTTCAGATAACTTGTCCAGAACTCTGCCCCATAACATGTAGAATTTCATTGGGATTACTGCGCTATTGAAACTATTTCAAAGAGCAACCTACTCATTTAACATACCAGCTAACTAATTCTCAGTAAAGTTGAAAGACTTAAACAAAACCACATCTCTTGGCTTCTACTCTGATACCTTACTAATTCCTGTGTTATTCTTTTTTGGCAATTCAAATTCAGTGTAATTTAATTCTTTTTAATTATAATTTATATTATAATTATAATTATAATTAATAAAATCATTATGAAAGGATACTAATACTGAGGAAAATATGTGGCACTTGAGGTACAGGTAACATTTTAAATGCATACCATTATTACAGATGTTAGTTTTATGCTATCCTCCTGTGGCACACATGCATACATTTTTATTTATCTATACAGGTGAATTTGTTCAGATTCACCTATTGCTCTATAAAGACAGTCATTTTATTCAGAAGGGCTATGTACATAAAATAGAAAGTGAGAAAACTTGGGTCGTTATTCATTGTCTACATCAATATTGGAAATGCTAGTCCATTGATGGTTCTTAATTACCAGTATCCCCCAACAAGAAGGACCAATCTTAGGGACTCTTAGAATTATCCTGACCAAATTAGTGATACTAATTCAATGAATGAAGAGTAAGCTGTGAGTCTTTTAAGTGCTTAGCATTTTGTGTTTTAACAGTAAAATTAAGGTGGGGTTCTTAATGTCTGCTATATTATTGAGGAGGTTAGGGACACATTGCCATTTCCAGTGCTCTAAAAATTAGGGGTTTGCTTCATTTCTTTCGAAGAGTAAGAAGTATAACATGATTTCTTCAAAGTAAGCTTTATAGGAAGCACTAGCATTTAACCTAAATACATTTATCTCTTAGCACATCAAGTTCTTAATTGCCAAGCATATATTGCCAAACTGAAATTGAAGATAAATGAATATTTTATGTGTCATCTCCAAAGGGATAAGGCTTAAAAATTAAATTAAAAGGGACTTGCCATGTTTTTATTGACTTGTTAAAAAAGCAAGCACAAATATTTGATGTGGACTGTATTTTAACTTTCTCAGATCTAATTCAGTCAATCTCATCAGCAGTAATTTGTAACTAAACAGGATTTTCTTTAATTTTACCAGGCTATAATGCTGACAACAATGCCAACAACAAAATGGTAATCGTTTTTTATTTTTAAGTTTACTCTAGTTTTCTTATCATTTGGAGTATTGTTGCTTAGCAAAAATAAATAACCCTTTTTGAATATTAATTATGTACCAGGCATTCATATATATGGATATAATGCATTTTACATGTGTTATATCATTTAAACTGCGCAAGAACCCTATGAAGTGGGTACTATAATCATCCCCATTTTATAGAGCAGAAAACTGAGACACTGAAAGATTAAGTGACTGGAACAGAATCATGCAGCTAATAAGGAACCATCTGGTTCTGGAACCTGCACTTGAAAAACTGTACAACACAGTAATCTCATGAAGCCTCAAAGTACATAATATTTGTTCATGTCACATGGACATTGATACTTTTTTAACTCACTTCTCATTGACCTGGAATGTACCATAATACATCTTATGTTTTTTTTTAAATGTTCCAATGGTAAAAAGAAGATTAGATTTAATTGTATACAGGGTCATTAAAAATGATTTTATAAGGAAAAAAGCGCCTAAAATTTATTTTTCTTTTAAAACATCAACAAGAATGCTAAGAAGTCACAGGTTATAGTAACTTGTTTAATTTCCCTGCATAGGAAATTAAACCATGTTGTGTCAAATCCATATAACATAAGGCTGTTCTCCATGGATTGCTTTGAATTTGCTTTAAATTCTCTTTACAACACTGTATTTATCCCAAGTAAGTAAATCCTTTAAAACCTCTATTTGTGGCTATATGTTATGTACTTTTTTTTTTTATTTACCTTGAAGTTAAACCTAAAGTTTAACTGTTTCCTTCTATTTGCCTTAAATTAAAGAAAACCCTAATATGTCAATTATAGCCAGTTCTCAATTACCTGTTGTTCAGGGACAGAGACCACAATAGCAAGGATAATTTAAATCCATGAGTAATCAGAAAGTCTAATTTTGCTGTTATTTTCACACCTTCCACTAACAAATCTTTCTTGTCTGAATTGAAAATAGGTAGAAAACTATACTTAGTCAAATATTACTTTTTTACTAATACCTTTGACACACACTAGCGAAAGACTAATTGGGATAGAAATATATCCAAAGGTATTCCAAAAACTGAATGAGGAACGGTAATCTATATCTAAAATCTTCTATTATTCATTCATTGTTTAAGAGACTTTTCAGGAGAGTTTGGGGGGGGGCATATATGTGAAGATGGGTCTTATATGAATTGTTAGGAGAAAGAGGCCACCCCCCCACATTTGGAAAGTTTTAATTTTTTTTCCCACAGATTTGATAAGTTCATCAGTCATTAGCTGGCATCATCCCATGTTCCAGAGATTTTAACGCCTGTATTGACATCTAGCATGATGCCTTCAGTCTGGAGCCTTACAACCAATCAGAGTTGATAATGTCATATTAATGGTCCCATAATAAAATGAAAAAGATGGCCTTCATACTGATGAAAGCTGTAAAGTAGCTATTGTGCTTGTTTGGTATTGCAAGGCTCAAATGTATTATTTATGCAATTTTTCTTTTGAAAGAAAAACTGAAAGAGCAGATTTCATTTTATGGCATTCAGTCAAAGCTATTGTCTCATGAATGTGAACATTTCTGCATTTTATTTCCTCAGAGTGTAGAAGGCATTTTTCAGAGATCATATAAGTAGGGGTTTTAAAAGTTTAAAAACTGCTTTAAAATAGGTAGGCCCTAATGATGGATCTATTGTTCATACTGGTATATAAACTAAATCACAATTGTCACATGGGAACTTGCACTCGGTTGGAGCTATAATTTCCAAGGTCTAAGCTAGCCATTAAGACTTTTTGTTTGTTTTAGGAAAACAGAAGGTTGGTAATTTTATTGTAAAGTAATTTACCAGGAACAAATTTCCTCAATATTAAAATATTTTATTATTTTGATTTTGTAGTTGTACAGTAGTTTCAAGTATGTTATCACACCTAAGAAAAGTATGACAAAATTAATGCATACATAGGAAAAAACTGTATCAAAACCAAAGTTTAATATAAAAACAAGTTTAAAATATTAAAAAGTTATAATAATTTTCCTAGTAATTTTATATTCACAATCTTAGTTGAGCATCATAAAAACTGCAAAATTGAGTATTATTATTATATTCATTTTTCAGACAGAGGCACTGAGGCTTTAGAGATGAAGAAAACTGACCAAGGACACATAGCAATTTAAATGATGGATTGGGGACCTGTTTCTGGTCTTCTGATTATAATGGAATGCTCTTCACGCTACCACACATTTCATCTCTCTCTAGTTGCCTCTTTTGTCTGTGGGCCCTCCTGGCTAAGTCTTCCTACTAAACATTAATTACAAATTAAACAAACAGATTTCTTAAAAGAAGAATAAATACTGAAGTCCTATCTACCTATGTTCATGGAAAATTCAATTTTGCTTGCCTTTCTTTTTTTTCCTAGAAGAGTATCTACTTTGGGAAATTAAAATTTTTCTCTTCAAGTTGCTCTCCAGGGAATTATTTTTCAGTCTTCTCTATATTTTAATCTTCATCCTTCCTTCTGAAACAGCAAAGGAAAATTTAATGTAATATTTATGAAATTAATGAATAAATGAAATTTCCTGAGATGTAGACTCTGATTTGTTATCTTAAGACTTGCCTGCATTACTAAGCACTAGATTGAGGAATACTAGTTAATATTTACAAAGTAGCTACTCTAAACATATACAAAGTACTGCATGTTACACTACAAAATGTATATAAATGTGGACACAATCCCCTCTTATTCTTGGCCAATGATCTTGCTTCCCATTTCACTAAGAAATTAAAAGGAATGGAAAGAATGTCACCAAGATTTCTCCACCTTGTTTTACCCATCTGTCTGCCATCTCCGTGGTCACATGAATGGTTAGTGCTTCTAACTAAGACTCTTCTTGTACCATAAATCCCATGCCCTGTAGCCTGCTTAAGGTCATCAGTCTGACAATTACCCCTCCATTGCCTGCATCAACTACTTTTTCTCTCTCAACATGTTATTTCTCCCATTAAAAAATTAAAACACTTTCTTGACACCACTTACCCTCCAGCTATACCCCTTCTCTTTTCTTCCATTTACATTACAATCCATCCAAATAATTTTTTATTCCCACAGTCTCTGTTTCCTCTACTACAAATTTCTCATGAATCTTTTTCTTTATTTTTGGTACCCTCTGTTTTACCAAGAGTGTCCTTCTCAATGTCAATAGTGACCACCACATTGCTAAATCCAGGGGTAAAATTTCAGTTCTCATCTTTCTTGATTGTAGCCATATTTAAGACAATTGAACTTTGAAATTTTCTTTCTTGAAATACATTTTTTCTTTCTGTTCCTTTTCAGTCTCCTTTCCTGATTCTTCTTCATCGTCTCAATGCCATAGCCTTGGAGTGTCTCAGAGCTCAGCCGTTTACCATTTCAGAGAATGGCCACTCCATACTTATATCTTTTTACCCCTCAAACCTTCACGTCGTTTTTACATGCCCATCACCCAGTCTGCCTTTAAAAGATTCTGCCTTTAAAAATTTCTACCTTTAAAAGATATCCAGTATCTGACCACAATCTCACCACTTCCATCACTACCAGTGTAATCAAAGCCAATATAATTTCTCACCTGGAACCAATAGCTTCCTCTTTCATCTCCCAGCTTCTACCTATACTCCTCTTAAATCAATCTTTAACGTATTAGCCAGAGTGATTGTATTAAAATAACAAGTGAGACTGTGTAACAACTCTTCTTAAAACCCTCCAATAGCTTCCCTTTTCACTCTGAATAAAAGCTGATTACTTATAATGGCCCATGGGACCTAAACAAGTTCACCATTATTTCCTTTCCAACCTCACGTCCTACTACTGTCTCTTACTCACTCTGCACCAGCCACCCTGTCCTCCCTGTTTCTTGAATACAATATGCATGCCTTAAGGATCTTTGCACAGTTTGCTTTCTTGGAGGTGAAAAGATAATTTGAGAAAGTCGGGTTCTTTCCCACCTCAGCTCAATCCTTGCCTCTTCCTTTTTCCCTTCCCCAGTTATGTCTAAGAAGTTCTGAGGGGCTTTTGTGCCTCCAAGTCATGGGGATCAGTGTACAGCATCCTGGCTTGGATGTCATCATTACCTGCTCTGGCATCTGCTGACACGATGCCATTCTGGTCTGGTCTCTCGTTACGTGTTCCCTCCAGGTCTGCCAGCTGTCTAGGCCACATCTGCACTGCTCCTGGTTTCACAGAAAACCTCCTGCTGCTCAAGTACCCTTGGGGGCAGCAGAAAACCTGGTGAGGCCATCTTAGGTCTTTTTGCTTGGACACCTCATGTGGAGAGTTCCTCTGCTCCCTCCCCAGTCTAGGCATGGGGATACCTGGGGCTCTTGGAAGCCACTTGAGCACAGGGAACTCAGCCCAAATTATTTGGGGTTTCTCTCTTTCTCTCCCCAGGGATTCATTTTGTGCCGGAGTTGCAGAACAGAGTTATTTCTCAAGTACACATGAGCACCTAGGCTTTCTTTTACCTTTCCCGATTTTTCTTTCCATCTACCCAATCTGCAGAATATTTATCAGATCTCAAATCATGCTGGGGACTAGGGAGGGATTATTTTCCCTACTACACATCCTTCTAAATCTTTTGTAAGAGCCCTAGATTTAGAAACATAAAACTAACAATTTATTTTGATTTTGTTGTCTTCATTTTGCTGTGTCATCCCTTCTTGTGGCAGAAAGCATGTAAAACTCTGTTTTTGAATGGAGAAGATAGGAAGTAAAGGAAAAAAAACTTTCATTAATATGTCAATATATTATACTACTACATAGAGTATATCACTTATTTGAAAAGAAATTCAAGATTTGATATAGCATATAATTTATCCTAGGTGTTATGAACCTTGATTTATGATGCAAAGAGTTTTACATACAACTATAGGCTTCTTGATTTCCTATTTATTCCATGCAGTTATCTTTCTTCTCTAAAAGTATCGGGGACTTTATTTCAAAGAATCATGAAATCACTGTAAAAATTATATAAATTTTTTGAAAGCCCTCAAGTGTTATGCTCTAGTGATACATTTTTTTGTTTATAAACTTCAAAAAATTAAGACGCCTACAGCCATAAATTACTTAAAAAAACTCTCTTATTAGTGTGATGCACATAAAAAACATCCAAGGAATTGATATATAGGATCTCTAGAAAGGGCTTTACTGATATTGCTTAGAAAGTTTGGGTTCTTCTTGTTCTTTTTTTTTCCTGTCTTTTCACCCTGTTTTTATTCCCCCAGGGATGAATTACAGTGGTCTCCTCTGTAGTCACTTTCATCCTTATCTACATAAAGCATTTCCTTAAAGTCCTTCTTGTATGCTCTTATGGAAGGTAAAGAAACGAACATTCAGTTCTGCCCTCTGGGAATTTAAACCCTCTAGCTGCTCCCCACCTCCACCATCCAATTCTGAGTTATAAAAAACTGCTTTTTTCAAAAACTTCAACAAAATTTAAAATGGCCTTGACCCAACCCTAACTCCTTCCATTCTTCACCTCTGGTGGGATGGGCATCTTTTGGTATAACATTACCAAATATTGCATGCTATGATAACAGAACCAATGTTTGCTTGTTACAGATTCCACATTCTGAAGCATGTGAAATACTCAAACCTACTCCAGCTCCTAAAGTGAGGACCTACCAGTACCTCCCGGGTGAGAGTAACAATGTCCTCTCAACCCTGTGGTCTCCTGCCAGGATGTGAAAGGGATCTAGGGCGTGAGGGCCAAGGTGGTGAAAAGACTGAGTGAAATCTGGAGGGAAGGTTACAAGAGGCAGAGTGAATTCCTGGATGGCACATTGAAGACTGGTTCTACATGGATTGAAAGTAAACACTAATTTTATTTTGGGTGTTCATGATCTGAATTTTTCTTTCTGGTATTAAACTACATGTGCACTCACTTTCAGACAGAGGCAAATGATGGAAAAGCCAATGCATAATGAAATGTTCCTGCTGAATTTCACACCCTGAAATGGTTGAGAGCAGTCCAGTGGAGAGAAGAGAAAAAGCAAACTGTATGCTAGTGGCATCAGACTTCTGTTTTATAAATGTGCCACTTTGTGATTAGATTTATTTTTCTGAAGATTCTGATAAAACAAAATTAATATTATATATTAATGGATAATTCCATTGTCTTGAAGACATCTGAAAGTTGATTGTTGAGTTGAGGAGTTTTCTCTCCATTGAGGTCCATCTACTTTGTTTCTAAACTGCATTAGAAATTATGATACATATTAGTTCTAACTGGGAAAGATATTTCAGGTAATGGTAATCATCTTGGAGAAAAACAGAGTTATAGTGTAGCTGGGAGCCATCTGTGCACCATTTCGCAAATTGTGTTAAAGTGACTTGGATTGGAACTTCCACTGTCAGAAGTATCCTTCATTATGGAATTCACTTCTTCGGCTTTAACCTGGCTTGTGCATCCCCAAGGCCTGGAGTAAATCTTTTTGGTTCTGGTGTTACTTGGTAGATGACCTTCTGGGGCAAGATGGAAAGAATAGGATGTTTCTATTATGGGCAGCTTTAATTTTTCTTCAGTCCACAGCTGATGAAAATTATTTTAGATGGTTTCCCTTGTTTTCTGCTTTTGCATTTGGGCCATTTCTTATATGTGAAAAAAAGTCAGAGGGAAAGCTTATTTTCCTCTTATATGTGATTTTCTTACATATAAGCCTATTTGCCTTAAGTAACTCAGACTTCCCTTCTTCCCTCCCTTCCTCCTTTCCTTATTCTGTACTGATTCTATAGACACTTGTTAGGCATCTACTATGTGCTAGATCCAGATAAGGATGTGCTTTCTATCCTTGTAGAAGTTACACATTACACAATAAAAGATATAAGCAGTCCTATAAATAAATATTTAAAAAAATTTGTTTGGGGTTGAGAAAAACATGTACATATGTAAATAGAGTACAAAGAAAGAAAGGACAAATTCCACTTAGGAGCAGTCTTCAAATACAACAGTTCTTAGACCTTGTAAATACAAGTATTTCTATGAGTGTATTTCCATTCCCAAACATATTTTACTTTCACTCTGAGTATGAGAAATTTATGGATTGACATAGACAGACTCCTATCCATAACTTAAATTAACATAACCTCTATGAATGGTTACTTTAAGGATTCTGGTCCCATACTTATATTCATGATATATACCTGCATGACATAAGAAACAATGGACTCTTTGTCTCAAGCTAAATTCCTCAGTTAGAACTAGAAATGAGTGCACTGCCAGTGCCATCAACCTAGTAGAGCATTTCTGGCTATTTCAGAGAAGTTTTCCAAAAGGAAGCATTTATAATGTCTCTTGATCACAGCTTGATTATTAGGAATGGGGAGCTCAGTCTTGTCTAGAACTTGATTTAATTTATAGGCATTCAGAAATACCTATGGAGTTGAGGAAACAATGTTTGATTTATGCAGAGCTGTAGGCATAAAGAAGATAAAATTTCTTTGGTGAACTTATAAGCAATCTACAGGCTCTCGTAAATTATGAACCCACCATGGTCACTTTTTCAATTAAAGAAAAAAATATCACCACCAGGTTGTATGACAAATATTTATTCATCCCCAAACTGAATGGTACAAGAGGGGTAGAAGTAGAAAGTAGTATCAGAATGCATTATAAAATCCACACTACTCAGTCCATGTTGTTAAGCATTTAAGGTTTACACAGAGCAGCAGTGTGCTGCAGCAGTCGCATTCCAAAGTGATTTTTCTGCAATCAGAGTTTCATTCATTACCCAATTTTCATGCAACTCCCCTGGCATTTGAAATATATTTCAAGGTAGACTCCCCAAGGGCTTTTCCCCTCCCATAATAACTGATCTGCAGTATCCAAAGATAGATCTAAATATCTTCGGTGCAAATTACTTGAGGCCTGCAGAGCATGATTCTCTGTCATCTTCATCACATTTCACACCTACAGAACTGATAACAGATTAATATCTAGGCTGAAAATATTTCATCAGCGTCTCTGGCTGAGGCACCTTGCATTATTTTATCTGGGGGCACCGATAAAAGAAGGAGGGGGCCCAGAGAGAAAAAAAATTTATTTGCACTCAGAGAGGAGGAAAAAAAAAAGAATTTCCTTTAGTATTATGAGAAAGGCGACAAAGCTGGTCCTGGCAAAGTTCTCTGCTCCGATTATGTATACACTTTTATTCAATCATTGTATCACTCTCTGTCTGACATTTGGTCAATAGTGCAATCTACCAACGATCAGAATAAAACAGCCACCCCAGAGCACCTTGGAATTTCATTAGTTTCCTTTCAATGTAGTCCTTATAACTAGATGTTTATTTGGAAACACAAATTTAAAGTTCAATTCTGTGCCCTGTCAATATTAGTAAAAAGTCAAGATCCTAGACATTAGTGTAAACTTGATTTTTTCCCTACGTCACTTATTTATTCTGGTGGAGAAAAGGAGCTGAGGGTGGGACAGTAGGGCGTAAGAAGGAAGTTTTCTTGAAATTAAAAAAAAAAAGAGAATTGGAAACAAAATTTGTTGGCATGTCAGTCTTATTTCTTCAATTATGACAAGTAGGAAAATGCAGAAATCCCCGGGAAACAATTTTGCATGTGTATTTAGTCTCTTGTACATTGTAAAAGATATTGAAATTGAAGTTTGGTAGGAAAATAGTGACATCACAATTTTTTTTTTTTTTTGAGGAGGAAGCACAGTGTGGCATGAAAGAAATGGGTTTAGTTTTATACAGACCCAGATATGCATAGTTACTCAATCATATATTAGTTGTTGATTTTGGTATAAGTTTTATCTGAGTCTCAATTTTTTTCATTAAAAAATGGGGTAATGGTATCTAACCTGATGAGCTGGTCAGGAGATGAGATATAATAGTATGTATCAAAAGCCAGTTACATGATTAGAATAATAATTAGCCAATAACCTTACTACTTACAAACTATTTTTATTCTCCTCAATATATTTTTCATTTATTCATTCAAGATCTATTTTGTGTCAAACAAATTGATGCGTTCTAAGGCTACATAAGAACAAATGCATGAATCAATGAATCAGTGAAAGAATTAATAAAAAATGTTTTCAAAAGAATAGTTCAATTGATATCATGTGTTTATATTAACTGCTTTCTTTTTTTTATATTCATTTTATTGAGATATATTCACATACCACGCAGTCATACAAAACAAATCATACATTCGATTGTTCACAGTACCATTCATTACATAGTTACACATTCATCACCAAAATCAATCCCTGACACCTTCATTACCACACACACAAAAATAACAAGAATAATAATTAAAGTGATAAAGAGCAATTAAAGTAAACAAGAACACTGGGTGCCTTTGTCTGTCTGTTTGTTTCCTTCCCCCATTTTCTACTCATCCATCCATAAACTAGACAAAGGGGAGGGTGGTCCTTATGGCTTTCCCAATCCCATTGTCACCCCTCATAAGCTACATTTTTATACAATCGTCTTCAAGATTCATGGGTTCTGGGTTGTAGTTTGATAGTTTCAGGTATCTACCGCCAGCTACCCCAATTCATTAGAACCTAAAAAGGGTTGTCTATATTGTGCGTAAGAGTGCCCACCAGAGTGACCTCTCAGCTCGTTTTGGAATCTCTCTGCCACTGAAGCTTATTTCATTTCCTTTCAGTTCCTCCTTTTGGTCAAGAAGATGTTCTCCATCCCATGATGCCGGGTCTACATTCCTCCCCAGGAGTCATATTCTACGTTGCCAGGGAGATTCACTCCCCTGGGTGTCTGATCCCACGTAGGGGGGAGGGCAGTGATTTCACCTTTCAAGTTGGCTTAGCTAGAGAGACAGGGCCACATCTGAGCAACAAAGAGGCATTCGGGAGGAGGCTCTTAGGCACAACCATAGGGAGGCCTAGCCTCTCCTTTGCAGCAACAGTCTTCCCAAGGGCAAGTCCTGTGGTAGAGGGCTCAACCCATCAAACCACCAGTCCCCTATGTCTGTGAGCACATCAGCAACCATCGCGGTGGTTCAGGCCAATACCCCTGCATTCTCCACCAGCTCCTCAAGGGGGCTCTGCATATTTTTTCCTTGTTTTTTTTTTTTTAAACTTTTTTTTTAAACGAACTGTATAAAAAATAAAAAAATTTAAAAAAATTTAAAAAAACATACAATAAAAGAACATTTCAAAGAGACCATAACAAGGGAGTAAGAAAAAGACACCTAATCTAAGATAACTACTTTATTTCCAACATGTTCCTACTCTACCCCAAGAAAGTAACCTAATAAAGGAACATTTCTGTGAACTTGTTCCTACTACACTCTTCAGAAATTAACAGACCACAGTCATTCCTGGGCATTCCCAGAACATTAAGTTTACCCATGATAGCTTATCTGTTCTTCTTGGATTATCGTTCCCCCTTCCTTAATTGCTCTGTATCTCTAGTTCCCCTACATTCTACATTATAAACCATTTGTTTTACATTTTTCAAAGTTCACATTAGTGGTAGCATCTAATATTTCTCTTTTTGTGCCTGGCTTATTTCGCTCAGCATTATGTCTTCAAGGTTCATCCATGTTGTCATATGTTTCACCAGATCGTTCCTTCTTACTGCCGCGTAGTATTCCATCGTGTGTATATACCACATTTTATTTATCCACTCATCTGTTGAAGGACATTTGGGTTGTTTCCATCTCTTGGCAATTGTGAATAATGCTGCTATGAACATTGGCGTGCAGATATCTGTTCGTGTCACTGCTTTCCGATCTTCCGGGTATATACCGAGAAGTGCAATCGCTGGATCGAATGGTAGCTCTATATCTAGTTTTCTAAGGAACCGCCAGACTGACTTCCAGAGTGGCTGAACCATTATACAGTCCCACCAACAATGAATAAGAGTTCCAATTTCTCCACATCCCCTCCAGCATTTGTAGTTTCCTGTTTGTTTAATGGCAGCCATTCTAATCTGTGTGAGATGGTATCTCATTGTGGTCTTAATTTGCATCTCTCTAATAGTTAGTGAAGCTGAACATTTGTTCATGTGTTTCTTGGCCATTTGTATTTCCTCTTCAGAGAACTGTCTTCATATCTTT
Source organism: Choloepus didactylus (assembly GCF_015220235.1). Classification (NCBI taxonomy): domain Eukaryota; kingdom Metazoa; phylum Chordata; class Mammalia; order Pilosa; family Megalonychidae; genus Choloepus; species Choloepus didactylus. The sequence goes on along the minus strand of NC_051314.1, from coordinate 116,271,537 downwards.
TGCCCATTTTATAATTGGGCTGTCTGTACTATCATCACTGAGTTGTAGGATTTCTTTATATATGCAAGATATCAGTCTTTTGTCAGATACATGGTTTCCAAAAATTTTTTCCCATTGAGTTGGCTGCCTCTTTACCTTTTTGACAAATTCCTTTGAGGTACAGAAACTTCTAAGCTTGAGGAGTTCCCATATATCTATTTTTTCTTTTGTTGCTTGTGTTTTGGGTGTAAAGTCTAGGAAGTGGCTGCTTAATACAAGGTCTTGAAGATGTTTCCCTACATTATCTTCCAAGAGTTTTATGGTACTTTCTTTTATATTAAGATCTTTGATCCATTTTGAGTTAATTTTTGTGTAGGGTGTGAGGTAGGGGTCCTCTTTCATTCTTTTGGATATGGATATCCAACTCTCCCAGCCCCATTTGTTGAAAAGATCATTATGACCCAGTTTAGTGACTTTGGGGGCCTTATCAAAGATTAGTCAGCCATAGATCTGGGGGTCTATCTCTGAATTCTCAATTCAATTCCACTGATCAATGTGTGTATCTTTGTGCCAGTACCATGCTGTTTTGCCAACTGTGGCTTTATAATAAGCTTCAAAGTCAGGGAGTGTAAGTCTCCCACTTCGTTTTTCTTTTTTAGAGTGTCTTTAGCAATTCGAGGCATCTTCCCTTTCCAAATAAATTTGATTACTAGCTTTTCCAAGTCTGCAAAGTAGGTTGTTGGAATTTTGATTGGGATTGCATTGAATCTGTAGATTAGTTTGGGTAGAACTGACATCTTAATGACATTTAGCTTTCCTATCCATGAACATGGAATATTTTTTCATCTTTTAAGGTCCCCTTCTATTTCGTTTAGTAGAGTTATGTAGTTTTCTTTGTATAGGTCTTTTACATCTTTGGTTAAGTTTATTCCTAGGTACTTGATTTTTTTAGTTGCTATTGAAAATGGTATCTTTTTCTTTAGTGTTTCTTCAGTTTGTTCATTTCTAGCATATAGAAACATTACTGACTTATGTGCATTAATCTTGTATCCTGCTACTTTGCTAAATTTGTTTATTAGCTCTGGTAGCTGTATCGTCGATTTCTTGGGGTTTTCCAGATATAAGATCATATCATCTGCAAACAATGACAGTTTTACTTCTTCCTTTTCAATTTGGATGCCTTTTATTTCTTTGTCTTGCTGGATTGCCCTGGCTAGCACTTCCAGCACAATGTTGAATAACAGTGGTGACAGCGGGCATCCTTGTCTTGTTCCTGATCTTAGAGGGAAGGCTTTCAGTCTCTCACCATTGAGTACTATGCTGGCTGTGGGTTTTTCATATATGCTCTTTATCATATTGAGGAAGTCTCCTTCAAGTCCTATCTTTTGAAGTGTTTTTATCAAAAAGGGATGTTGGATTTTGTCGAATGCTTTTTCAGCATCTATTGAGATGATCATATGATTTTTCCCTTTTGATTTGTTAATGTGTTGTATTAATTAACTGCTTTCTAAGGAAAGGAAGGTGATTAGTAAATTAGAAGATTATCTTTTACTGGGTTAACACTGGTTTCATATTTTAATATACTGTGTGAATGAATATGGTCAAGGCATATTGATTTGTCATACATATTCTTAAAAAGTTATCTGTTTCTAGATAAAAAGAAATACCAGTAAACTCATAAAAGAGACCACAGGAGCTGGTATATGGTAGAATTGACAAGTTAAAATAAAATGTTTCATTGCATCGTAGCACATTTCCAACTTCTGTCCTTCTATACCATCAACAGACAGTACTTTTCACAGTATGTCCTTGTGCCTTTTTGTTGCTGTTTTGATGTTTTGGAACCATATTCTAATTATCATGTCTAATAGCAAAAATGATATTAAACTTCCCATTCAGAATTAATTTTGTTCCTCATTTGCAATTGTCTTTATGTGCTTCATACCAGCTAAATATTATTCTGTACATTTACTTTGGCCACCATAGTGATTCTGGTTATTACAGTTAGAGCTAAACCCGTTTTTATTGGTCTATACAAGTGAGAAAAACTTAGAACACTGTAATGTTAACAATCTTCAAACAATCCTGTAGATTTTATAATGCTTATTTGGCTATTTACATTTTATATGAGGTTTGACATTTTTTAATGCTTTTTCAAATTAGTAATAATTATAATGATAAATATTTATTGAGTCCCTACCATGTGCCAGGTAGTGTTATAAGTTCTTTATTCATAGTAACTCATTTAATCTTCAACAGAAATGCTATGAGAGAGGTACTGTTATTATTCCTGTTTACTGAAGAGGGGACTAAGCACAGAGAAGTTAAGTATTTTGCCCAAGGCCACACAGAAACTAAGGGACAGAACCAAAAAGTGAACCAAGGCGGTTTACCTCTAGAGTCTGAACTGCTTCTCACTAGACTAGGTTACCTCAGCAAAAAAAGGAAATTACAGATCATCTTTCTATGCACTGGAAAAGTCTAAGATAAGAGGATAAATAGTTCTTCTAGCATGACCTATTAATCAAACTGGAATATGAAGATAAACCATAAAACTTTTAATGTACTATTCTTCTGAAAAAGACAACAGGATTATTAATATAATGACTAATTTTAAAATTTCATGAGGAATAAATATTTACCTGAGTTTGAATAAAATGTGATTTAAATGGAAATTTTATGAAAATTGAGCTTCTATTTTGTTTTTGTAATCCTGAACCCAGAGTTCACTGGCTACTATTAAATGGTTTTTACAAAATGTGCAGGGACATCTGCTTTTTTTTTTTTTTTTTGCTACTCTTGCATTCCTTCTCTTTGGGAAGAGCCCTGTCCTAACTACATGTAGTTCTGGCAGAGCTGTAAATCAAGAAGCCTACTTTCCCCACAAGTAAGTACTTGTTGCTTGGTGTTTGATCAAAATATCCTCACTTGCAGGGCATGAGGATTGGTCCAGGGCTCGATATTTGATCCCAGCACAGTCTGACAAATACTTTGTGGGAACTAACATAAAGGTTGGGAAAGACAAAGTTTCTCTCTCCCTGGGATTTAAAACTGTGGGAAACATGTAAGTGTGGAGCAGCTGGAGACCATCTGGTAATGAAAGGGAGAAAACTTGGCTCAGAGGCCACATGAAGTTAGGCAGAGCCTAAAAATGAAGAAGAAGAGAAGAATCCTGCTGATGTGTTGGAACCGCTGGATTCAACTGTTCCTCTTGCTCACTTTTCTCCATCCATATTGGTCTCCTTTCTGATTCGCTATCATGTCTAGATTAGTCCTACCTCAGGACCTTTGCACTTCTAATTCCCTTACTCTGTCCTTTTCTTCTTCCAGATATTCACATGGCTGCTCTATTTTTTTTTCTCCCATTTAGATCTCTAGATCTACACAGAGGGTACTTCCAGGATCATTACATCTAAACAAGTCCTCATTCTTCCCATTCACTATTTATGACATCACCCTATTTTATTTCCTTCACAGACGTTAGTACCAGTTGGCCTTGTGTGTCTCTCTCCGCTCTGTGAGTCTAAGAAAAGGGAACTTGATGCGTTTTCATCTCTATATCCCCAGCACAATAGGCAATGGGCTTGCATGTAAAAGGTACTTGGTAAATTTATGTGGAAAGAGTGAAAGTAAGGCAACAGATTTTTTTTCTTAAAATAATTTGAGGTGACTTTCTATCTATCACACATGACTGACAGATTCCTGATTCTTTATTATAGAATGCTAGCACATAATTTATCCAGATTAAATTTTTGTAACTTTCCATATGTATTGGATATAGATTAAGAAAAAAACAATCTTAATGGAATTATTTCCATTTTACATCATATTTTCATAGCCCACAAATATTTTGGACAGTCTTTCCCTGTTTTTTTTTTTCAATTTAATTAAAAATGTTTATATTCATCCATTTAGTAACACATATTAACCTCCTGTTGCTATATCTGGTACTAATCTAGGCTCTGTAGTGTACAAAAAAACTGTAAGAGGAAATAATGGCAATGAACAACATCTAGGAAAAGAATAGAAATATAAATATCAGGTTAAATGAGAAAAATAGTATACATTGAAATGTGCTAGAATTTAGAGAAGGGTGGTATCTTACTAATTGAAGTACTTGGAGATGACCTTCTGGAGGACACAGAGTTGAACGTGGAATTTGGAACTGTACAGAAGGTTTGAAGGATGAGAGAGGACAGCCCAAGGAAAGGAGACAAGAGTATGGCTTCTGTGGGGTGGCACAGAGTGTGTTGCAGCTCAATGGAAGAACTCATTAGGGAATTGAGAGAAATAAGTTGATGAGGTCAGGTTGTATAGGTTCTTAAATTAGGAATATGTAGATTTTATATTATTTGTATTAGAGATTCTTACACAGTGAAGTAATCCAATGATAAGTAAATTTTAGGAAAATTTACTCAGCATCAGTATGTAAATAACTATGGAAGGAAAAAATGTCAGAAATTGACTTAGAAAGCCTGTGCTGCAGTTCAGATGGGAGCCATTTAAAGTCTTGGAAAGGGTGGTGCCCAGGGATTGTATGCAGAGGGGAGAAAAGATACTTGTTCAGTTGAACACTTAATCTAACTTATGAGGAAAAGCAGAGGGTCAGGATTACTGCCAAGTTCCTACTTTTGAAAAAATGGGGAAAAGATGAAGCCACTGATGGAAATATTCATGTTGGAGGTAGAGCCAGTTTAGGGATAATTGTGAATTTGGTTTTGGTGAACCTAAGGTGATGCTAACCTGAGGAGAAAGTTTCTATTTGGCAGCTGGCAATCCAGGCATTCATGTAAAAGCTCAAGGTAAGAGCTATAGATCTGGCAGTTATAAGTATTTATTTGATAGTTATAAAGGGACAACTTATCCATTAGGTACAGAAGGCATAGTGTCCAGGACCCATGACACTTTTAGGGCCCAAGAAAATATTCTCATTTTTTTGAAAATCAGGAGAAAAATATATAATATTTGTCTTTATACCAACAAAGCTGTAAAATAGAATTTTTAAATATTTTATTTTATAGAGGAAGTGGCCCATGAAGATGAAAATGCCTAGAGCCAATGAAAGTCATAATGTGGTCCCGTAAGTTTTGCCATAATAGTGAAAATGAAATATTAGGAAGTGAGCGAAAGGCCTCAGTGAGGGAACAATGAAAACTTTTTTTTAAAAGAGACATGAATTTAGTGTTCACACTGCATTTTTCTTTATTTAGAACTAGCTTTGGCAATTTTTGAAACAAAAATTGAATCACACAAAAACAATTTGATAATGGTTTTAAATATGAACACAAGGAATAAAAAATGCAGAATTCATTTGAGAAAGATATTAATAAAAAATTTACTGGTATTTTATTTAAAGACCCTTTCTCCATACACCTGATTAACCACATGATTTTTCAGTTCTACAGAACTCTTAAAGTAACATAAGGGTGTAACATATACTGTGAAGGCTGTAGGTCCCAATTCTATTACTGGGTTAAAAAGGATTTAGATAACAAATTTTAGGAATCATTTATATTTGTCTAAGAATTTTTCTTGTTTTTAATCTTGGATTCCCCTTATGTCAAAGATCAAAGAAATGCATTACATTTTATCAATTGAGAAGATATTCTACTTAAAATTTATCTAAAATTAGGTTGAACACAAACCATTCCTTTTTGTTTATTTCTGAAACTCTGCTCCTTTATTTCTCGATAAACTTTGCTAAGGGAATGACTACATTTCTTTACCACTGCAAATAATAAAGTCAAATGTGTATTTGCGCAAGTTGACAGCTTCACTTTGCAAACTCACCCTATTACAAAAACAAACCTTACCGACAACTGGCTGACAATGGTTGAGATGACAACAGAAATAATTTTAGGCAGTAAAAAAACTTAAAAAACAGATTTAAGCTTGTACACCCAACAATACAAGCCTTTCCTTTTTAAGTGATCTAAAGAGGAAAGAAATCAAAGGAGAATGAGGCAACATGCCCATTAGGTGCAGCACAAGTCTTGGCCTGTTGCAGTAAGTTATTTACAAAATCAAGTTATAGTGCATCCTTTGTCCTTACCAGCAGGTGCAGCTATTAAGCAGGAAACATTCAAATATAATATGGCCTTGAGGGGAAAAATAAATAGATGGTTTCCTTTTCTTTCTATTACAAATGGCTAACACCAGCATGATAATTTAATAATTCAATTTCATTTGGCAGGAAAAATTAGCCATTTATTTGGAGCCCTGGAATCACTAAACTCTGAATGCTTAGGTATGAACAAACCTTATATTGCATATTTAATTAAAAGAAATGCCTTTTTCTCCTCTTCTCTCTTTATACTGATTGCTTTCTTACAAGTATCCATCAAGGGTCTACAGGAGGTGTGTATGTTTAAGGAGAGTGGAATCAGCTATACATTTCCTTTTTATTAAGGTGAGTGATCCAGGGGTATGCTAAAGTGACCCCCTTTGACTGAAGACTGAGCAGAGTTCACATTTGGATGTGACACCATAATGTGGTTCTGAATGGCCTAGTTGGTCTAATTTGAGGCTGATGGATAATAGCGCAGTACATGTGGAAAATGTGCAGTGTGAGAACAGTGTCCTGGGAGAGTTTGCAGAGTGCAAAGAGGCGAAGGCTGAGGAGCCTAGAAGATATGTTTGAGGAGCAGAGAAGCTGAGTGTGATGTAGTTGTGAAAGAGGTGGGATGAAAATAAGAAATGAATAATGTTTTAAAAGCAGAAGGATAAGAGGAAGTATGATCAACAGAATCAAATGCTAAGAATTGCAAACCTCCCATTGGATTTGATATTTAGAAGAGTGGTTTCAGTGATTTTGGTATAATCTGGAGCCCAACTGCAGTGGGTGAGTGAATAAGAAAGGGAGGGCAAATGTACTACTTCCTACAAATATCTTGAATGCCAATGGAAGATGCAAGTTAGAGCAGAATCTAGGGGAATGGATCTTGGAGGGGGAATGGATCTTGGAGGGGGAATAGAGAATGAAGACAGTTTAAAAATATGAGAAGGGGGAAACATAACAGTTATGAAGCAAAGTCCTTGATTTCTGTGAGGTTGCAGAAGATAAGGGAAGAATTGACCTTGAAGTTCAGGTGATGGGATTGGTTTTCATTGGGAGACATTATCTTTCTCTGAGACAGCAGAAAGGATGAGGATGTAGTTAATTTCTCCTTTGTTGGAAATGACGGGCGGAGTTTCTACCTCATGATAAGCAATTTTAAAACTGAGTCTCAGAGAGGTTAAATACTTTGCCAAGTTCACATGATTTAATAAGCAGAGAAACCAGGATTTGAACCAAGTAGTCTGATCCCTGGGCCCATAGTTAGTAGAGGAGTGAGAAAACTAGAAAGATAGGAATACCTTTATATAGTTGAAGAAGATGGGTATGGAGGTTTAAGATTAATTTTGTAGCCACTTCCTCCCTCACTTGCTTCTCTTCTACTTCATGTTCCCAGTACAGTGAGTGGTAGGATAGAAGGGTTTGGCTAGAGATACAGTGGGCTCTTCATTTTTCCTCCACTGAAACACTTAATGTAGAGAAATAGAGGACGTTTGAAAGCTTTTTGTTTTTATTGATGACAATGACAAAACATAAATGTGGAAATCAACCATATTCAGGCAATGATGGCAGCTTTGGCACTATTTGTTTCATAAACATAAAGACATTTTTATTCTGGGTGAGCCTGGCCTAGACTCTCCATGACCTACAAGATTTGCTTGAAACTTCTCTGAATCTCAATTTCTTATACAGATTTCCTGGGACTAGGATACTATTCTATCTCATTGGCTTATTATAAGGTGGAATTATATTTAAAATGTAAAGCAGCTTTTCTCAATCTTTTTTGAAACATATTTTCTGTTTAGAAGCACGAACATCACTGTATTAATTTCCTAGGCTGCTGAAAGCAAATACCATTAAATGGTTCAGCTTAAACAATGGGAATCGACCGAGAAAATGTCAAATCAGGCATGATCAAGGTGGTGCTTTCTTCTTGAGATTGGCTGCTGGTGATACTGGACTTCACCGTCACATGGCAAGGCACGTGGCGGGGTCTCTGGTCTCTTCCTTCTCTTCTGGGTTTCATTGTGTTCAGCTTCTTGCTTCTGTGGCTTTCTCTGTCTCTGTCTAAATTTCAATCTCTTATAAAGGACTCTAGTTAATAGGATTAAGACCCATCCTGAATAAGGTGTTTACACCTTAACTGAAGTAGCCTCAACAAAAGGTCCTACTTACAATGGGTTCACACCCACAGGAATGGGTTAGATTTAAGAATATGTTTTTCTGGGATACATTCAGTTGCAAACTAACCAAATCACATAACCCACCTTAAGGTTATTTGGGAAAATGAATAAGTACTGTGAATACAGACAAATCAGAGCAATGGAAAAAGTTGTTTTATATATAAATTACATCCTGGTTCCCACCCACAGGAACTATGCAAGTCATGGTCTTAAACATCTGAAGTTTTATATAACATATGAAATTAAAGAATTGAAAGAATATAGGTCAAATTTATGCTTAAAATTTTATGCTAGTCTTGTTACCTATAAATATCCTTGGCATTTTCAGCAAAGATGCTATTACTTTAATCAACCCCAGGTCCTTAAATATGTTAAATAGATAAAAACTTTTTTCTTCTACACTATTTTCTTTAGTCTTAGTAAACCATTAATTCAAACTGAAATCTGAAAATTTAAGTTTGGGGGATTAAATTCCAAAGGATTTAATTAGAAAATCTTAACAGGTAAGCAATCAACCTTCCTGCCTAACCCTGTGTAGTCATTTAGTTTCTTAACACTATTTGCCTCATATCTACAAAACTTAGAAAAACTTAGAAAAATACTTAAACCAAAAATAAATTCAACCAATTAATTTGAAATATAAATTTATAGGTGAAAATAACAGATGCTATGGATATTTTTCTTTGAACATTAGCTTCCAGAGAAAGAGAAATTGTTGAATATTATAGATCAAAGACTCCCAAATATAAGGTTCTATGGGAATGTTTTTGAATTACATAGATGGGAAATATATTGGACTAAAACAAAATGAAATAAACAAAACTTTCAATTTTTCAGTACATTCAAACATAATTTAGGCAGCATAGTATCTAAGTAATTCTTTTTTTTTAAACGATAAACTTCATTTTTAAAGCAGTTTTAGGTTTTTAGAGAAATTTCACATAAAATACAGAGAGTTCCCATATATCCCTTTCACACAGTTTCCCCTTTTATTAAGAAGTTGCATTAGTGTGGTACATTTGTTAAAATTGATGAACCAATATTGATACATTACTCATAAACTCCTTAGTTTACATCAGGGTTCACTCTTTGTGGATACAGTTTTATGGGTTTTGACAAATGTGTAATGTCATGTATTCACTATAAAGCTATCAGACAGAATAGTTTCACTGCCCTAAAAATGCCTGTGTTCCACCAATTCATCCACTCCCCCCACTTTCTTCACCCCCAACAGGTGGCAACCACTGATCTTTTTATTGTCTATATAGTTTTGCCTGTTCCACAGTGTCATGTAGTTGGAATCACACAGTGTGTAGCCTTTTCTGATTTCTTTGACTTGCCACTAAGCATTTTAGGTTCCTCCGTGTTTTCTGTAGCTCATTTCTTTTTATCGCTAAATAACATTGTGTTGTATGTTAAGCACAGTTTGCCCATTCACCTATGGAAGGGCATCTTGGCTGCTTCCAATTTTTAACAATTATGAATAAAGCTGCTATAAACATTCATGTAAGGTTTCTGTGTGGACATAGTTTTTAGCTCTTTTGGGCAAATACAAAGTAGGGTGCTTTATGCATCATATAGTAAGCTTATGTTTAGCTTTGTTAGAAACTGCCAAACTTTACTCTGAAAAGGCTGTACCATTTTGCATTCTCACCAGCAATGAAAGAGCACATTGTTGCAGCACATGCTTACCAGCATTTGATGGTATTGGGGATTTGGATTTTTAGCCATTCTAATAGGTATGCAGTGGTATCTCGTTCTAATTTGCAGTTCCCTAATGATACACAATGTTGATTTGCCATTTGATATCTTCTTTAGTGAAGTATTTGTTTGGTAATTTTGCCCATTTTAAAAATTGTGTTGTTTGTTTACTTATTGTTGAGTTTTAAGAGTTTCTTGTATATCTTGGATACAAATCCTTTGTCAGATATGTGGTTTGCAAATATTCTCTCCCAGTCTGTGGCTTGTCTTTTAGTTCTCTTAACAGTGTCCTCCACAGAGCAGTTTTTAACTTTTACCAGTTAATCAACTTTTCCTCTCATGGATTGTGCTTGAAGGGTTGTATCTAAGAAGTCATTGCCAAACCCAAGAACATGTAGATTTTCCCTTATGTTATCTTCTAGATGTTTTATAGTTTTGCGTTTTATATTTAGGTCATTTAATGCCCCATTTTGAGTTGATCTTTGTGTAAAGTATAAAGTAAGTGTCCAGATTGATTTTTTTTTTTTTTTTTTTTTTTTTTTTTTGGCATGTCAACATCCAGTTGTTTCAGCACCATTTGTTGAAATGGCTATCCTTTCTTCATGGAAATGCATTTGCTCCTTTGCCAAAGATCAGATGACTGTATTTGTGTGGGTCTATTTCTGGTTTCCCTATTCTGTTCCATTAATCTATTTATCTGTTGTTTTGCCAATACCATACTGTCTTGATCACTGTAGCTTTATAGTAATTCTTGAAGTCTAGGAGTATCAGTCTTCGACCTTGTTCTTCTTTGATATTGTGTTGACTGTTCTGGATCTTTTGCCTTTCCATAGAAACTTAAAAATTAATTTGTTGATATCCACAAAATAACTTGTTGAAATTTTGATTGGGATTACATTGAGTCTTCTAAGTAATTCCCAGTACTAAGAAATAGATTAATGTTTTAAATTTTGAGCAACTACAAAATAATTATAACTTGATATTCTAATGCTGTATTTGATCATGTTCACCAAAGAACAGAGGGGAAAAGAAGTGTAGATGTAGAGGCATACACATACATTCAGGGTATAAAAGTTCAGATGATTCAATTTTGCTCCTCTTTACAATTTCATCTCTACTTGGTGTTCATGGGAACGAATTTCTGGAAAGCTACCAAATCATTTCTTTAAATTTGATTTTAAAATGTTTTATTTTTTATTATAAAATTAATGCAAATTTACTTTAGAAAAAAATGGAAAACGTATCAAGATTAAATTAAGATAAAACAATCACTCAAGTCCTTTCCAGAGAGAAATACTGCTAGTATTTTGGTATGTTTTCTTAATATTTTTTCAAAGCAAAATTTTTTCAAAGTTGTTGCTGTTGCTTTTATTTTAGCAATTATGTCTTTATTCGCTGAAAGGAGTGTTACCACATTGGAAGAGATTATCAAGTAGAAGAGAGGACAATATGGATAAACATACCTAGAGGCTGAAGTAAGGCAAGCCTGACAGAGTAAGGGATAAGTAATAATGGCATATTCATTTGGATAGGCTAGGTTTATTTTTGGTTTATACCACACATAAGCTGGTTCGTTGGTGTAGCGGAGAGGAACTCTGCTCCATGCAGTCACTCAGGGACCCAGGCTGATGGAAGCTCATCCTCTTGAAACATTGTGTGACACAGTGACAGTGCAAGAGAACTAGAGAATGACAGATAGACTTTGCACTGCCTGAGCCAGCAAATGACATGCTGCCCATGTTCCTTGGCCAAACTAGTCACTTGGCCCTACCTAATGGCAATGGGGCTGAGAAGTGTAAGGGAGCAAATAGTATATTTAGTGGATATACATTCTCCAACACAAATGGATAAACAAAATGAAGGTGTAAGGGTTCAATTTAAGTTCTTCTTTAGAAGGTTTTTTAAATTACTGTGCCTTCTCCACTCCCGTTTTGAGATTCCTATAACATTTACTCTCTTGGTACAAGGTTTTAAAATCATGCACATAATTAATAAATTATCTTAAACTTTTGTTTAACTCTTTCATTTGTTTTCCTCCATGGATTTATATGCCTAGAAAAAGTGTCAGACAACATTTTTTGAATGCATGTTGGTCTTTAACTGAAGTGTTGTCCATGAGAGAAATAGAATTTCTGACATAAGAACAGTTATTTATTTATTTTTTTATTAAATTCAGTTTTATTGAAATACATTCACACACCATACAATCATCCATGATATACAATCCACTGTCCACAGTATGACAACATAGTTACGTGTCCATCACCACAATCCATCTCTGAACATTTTCCTTACATCAGAAAGAACCAGAACAAGAATAAAAAATAAAAGTGAAAAAAAACACCCAAATCATCCCCCCATCCCACCCCATTTATCCTTCAGTTTTTATCCCCATTCCTCCACTCATCCATACACTAGATAAAGGGGGTGTGATCCACAAGGTCTTCACAATCACACTGTCACCCCTTGTAATCTACATTATTATATAATTGTCTTCAGGAGTCCAGACTGCTGGGTTGGAGTTCGGTAGCTTCAGGTATTTACTTCTAGCTATTCCAATACATTAAAGCCTAAGAGGTGTTATCTAAATAGTGCATAAGAATGTCCACCAGAGTGACCTCTTGACTCCATTTGGAATCTCTCAGCCACTGAAACTATTTCGTCTCATTTTGCATCCCCCTTTTGGTCAAGAAGACACTCTCAGTCCCACGATGCCGGGTCCACATTCATCCCCGGGAGTCATACTCTGCATTGCCAGGGAGATTTACACCCCTGGGAGTTGAGCCCCACATAGGGGGGAGGGCAGCGAGTTCACCTGTCGAGATGGCTCAGTTAGAGAGAGAGAGGGCCACATCTGAGCAACAAAGAGATACTCAGGGGGAGACTCTTAGGCACCATTACATACAACCCTAGACTCTCCTTTGTGGTAATGAGCCTCATAAGGGCAAGTCAAGGGCTCAGCACATCAAACCGACAGTCCCAATGTTTGTGACAACATACGCTAGGGGTTCGGCATCTCAAAGTTTAGAGATAGGCCTTACAATTCAGGGATAGAGTTAACTGCTGTGAGAGCTTACAATCTAGGGACTATTACAATTATTGTGTCCACGTTAGGCTATGTTCTAAGATTCAATTCTGAGTTTACACATTGTAGTTAGTCCATATTGGTGAGGCATCATCCCTCTCACCATGTTTTCTCCAACACTTTTACTCCTATATATATATTTTCCTACAATTTTATAGAGTTATATTCACATGCCATACATTTATCCACAGTGTACAATCAGTTGTTCATGGTATCATCATGAAGTTGTACATTTATCACCACAATCAGCATTTGAACATACTGATTACTACAAGAAAATTTTTTTTTTTTTTTTTTTTTTGCAATAAGAAAAAATGATCAAAAGAAAAATAACATGTCATACAATACAATATACTACTAAGGACAGCAAATAACACCACTACCAAGAATCCCATATTACTCCCCTATATCCCCTTCTCATATTCATTTAGCATTGGTGTATTGCCTTTGTTACATTTAATGGAGGTATATTACAATGTTACTGTTGACCATAGACTCCAGTTTGCTTTGATTATGTTTTTTCCTGAATACCATCCCTTTTTCAAATTTCTACATGGTTGACATTCATTTGCTTTCCCACATGCAAAAACATTTTTATATTTGTATATTTAGTAACAGTCATTGGCCACTCCAGTTTTTGCCATGTTGTACAGTCCCAGTCTTTATCATCTATCTTTACCTCTGGTGTCATACATTCTCCTATCCCACCTCTTTCAGCTTTACTCACAGACATCTTTGTTCAGTGTACTTACAATACCATGCTACCATCACACAGTATTATCCTGTCTATTTCTGGATCTATGCAATCAATCCTAAACATTCTGTAGTCCTTCAGCATCAAATGACTGATCTCTGCCCTCTTTCTATCTCCTGGTCGCCTGTGTTGTCAGCTTTTAACTCCCAAAGTTTGTTCATTAATGTCTGTTCATATTAGTGAGACCATACAGAACCTGTCCTTTTGTTTCTGGCTAACTTCACTCAACATAATGTCCTCAAGATTCATCCACATTATTACATGATCCATGTCTTTGTTCTGTCTTACAGCTGCATAATATTCCATCATGTGTATATACCACAGTTTGTTTATCCACTCGTCCTTTGATGGACATTTGGGCTGTTTCCATCTCTTGGCAATTGTGAATAATGCTGCAATAAACATCAGTTTACAAATGTCTGTTTGTGTCTTAAGTTTCAGTTCCTCTGAGTACATACCCAGCAATGGAATAGCTGGGTCATATGGCAAATCTAAATTTAGCTTCCTGAGGAACCTCCATACTGTCTTCCAGAGTGGTTGCACCATTCTACATTCCCACCAACAATGAATAAGTGTGCCTCTTTCTCCACATCCTCTCCAGCACTTGTCATTTTCTGTTTTTTTGGATAATGGCCATTCTGGTAGGTGTGAGATGATATCTCATTGTGGTTTTGATTTGCATTTCCTTAATAGCCAGTGAAGTTGAACAATTTTTCATATGCTTTTGAGCCATTTGTATTTCCTCTTCAGAAAAATGTCTGTTCATGTCTTTTGCCCATTTTTTAATTGGATTGTTTGTCTTTCTGTTATTTAGATGCAGGATTCCTTTATATATTCGGGATATTAAACCCTTATCTGATATGTGGTTTCCAAATATCATCTCCCATTGTGTAGGTTGCCTTTTTACTTTTCTGACAAAGTCCTTTGATGTACAAAAGTGTTTAATTTTAAGGAGATCCCATTTGTCTATTTGTTCTTTGGTTGCTCGTGCCTTGGGTGTGAGGTCTAAGAAACCACCTCCTTTCACAAGATCTTTAAGATATTGCCCTACATTTTCTTCTAAGAGTTTTATGGTCTTGGTGCTAATGTTTAGGTCTTTGATCCACTTTGAGTTAATTTTGGTATAAGGTGTGAGATGGACATCCTCTTTCATTCTTTTGGAAATGGATATCCAGTTGTCCAAACACCATTTATTGAACAGGCTGCTCTTTCCCAGTTGCTTTGGCTTCACTGCCTTATCAAAGATCAGTTGTCCATAGATGTGAGGGTCTACTTCTGAACACTCAATTCGATTCCATTGATCAGTATATCTGTCCTTATGCCAGTACCAGGCTGTTTTGAGCACTGTAGCTTTGTAATATGCTTCAAAGTCAGGTAGTGTGAGACCTCCCACTTCACTCTTTCTCAAGACATTTTTGGCTATTCAGGGCACCTTACCCTTCCAGATAAATTTAGTTATTGGTTTTTCTATTTCTGTAAAGTAAGTTGTTGGGATTTGAATTGGTATTACATTGAATCTGTAAATCAGTTTAGGTAAGATTGCCATCTTAACTATATTTAGTCTTCCAGTCCATGAACATGGTATGTTCTTCCATTTTTCAGGTCTTGTTCAATTTCTTTTAGCAGTTTCTTATAGTTTTCTATGTAAAGGTCTTTTGTGTCCTTGGTTAAGTTTATTCCTAAATACTTGATTCTTTTGGTTGCTATTGTAAATGGGATTTTTTTCTTGATTTCCGACTCTTCTTGCACATTACTTGTGTATAGGAATACTACGGATTTTTGCGTGTTGATCTTGTAGCCTGCTACTTTGCTGTATTCATTGACTAGTTCTAGTAGCTTTGCTGTAGATTTTTCTGGATTTCCTACATATAGAATCATGTCATCTGCAAATAGTGAAAGTTTTACTTCTTCCTCTCCAATTTGGATGCCTTTTATTTCTTTTTCTTGCCTAATTGCTCTAGCTAGAACTTCCAGCACAATGTTGAATAGCAATGGTGATAGTGGGCATCCCTGTCTTGTTCCTGATCTTAGAGGAAAAGCTTTCAGTCTCTCCCCATTGAGTGTGATGTTAGCTGTGGGTTTTTCATATATTGCCTTTATCATATTGAAAAAGTTCCCTTCTATTCCTATCCTTTGAAGTGTTTTCATCAGGAAAGGATGTTGAATTTTGTCAAATACCTTTTCTGCATCAATCGAGATGATCATGTGGTTCTTCTGCTTTGATTTATTGATGTGGTGTATTACATTAATTGATTTTCTTGTGTTGAACCAGCCTTGCATGCCTGGAATAAATCCCACCTGGTCATGGTGTATAATTCTTTTAATGTGCTGCTGGATTCGATTTGCGAGTATTTTGTTGAGGATTTTTGCATCTATATTCATTAAAGAAATTGGTCTATAATTTTCTTTTTTTATAGTATCTTTGCCTGGTTTTGGTATTAGGGTGATGATGGCTTCATAGAAAGAGTTAGGTAGCTTTCCCTCTTCTTCAATTTTTTTGAAGATATTGAGCAGGATTGGTACTAATTTGTTCTTGAATGCTTGGTAGAATTCACATGTGAAACCATCTGGTCCTGGGCTTTTCCTTTTTGGGAGCTTTTTGATGACTGACTCAATCTCTTTACTTGTGATTGGTTTGTTGAGGTCATCTATTTCTTCTTGAGTTAATGTTGGTTGTTTATGCTTTTCTAGGAAGTTGTCCATTTCATCTAAGTTGTCTAGTTTATTAGCATATAGTTGCTCATACTATCTTCTCATTATCTCCTTAATTTCTGCAGGGTCGGTAGTTATATTTCCTTTCCCATTTCTGATTGCATTTATTTGCATCTGCTCTCTGTTTTTTTTTGTTAGCCTAGCCAGTGGTCCATCGATTTTATTGATTTTCTCAAAGAACCAACTTCTGGTTTTGTTGATTCTCTCTATTGTTTTCCTGTTCTCAATTGCATTTATTTCTGCTCTAATCTTTGTTATTTCTTCCCTTCTGCTTGCTTTGGGGTTAGTTTGCTTTTCTTTCTCTAATTCCTCCAGGTGACCAGTTAACTCTTCAATTTTTGCTCTCTCTTCTCTTTTAATATAGGCATTTAGGGCAATAAATTTGCCTCTCAGCACCGCCTTTGCTGCATCCCATAAGTTTTGATAAGTTGTGTTTTCATTGTCATTTGCCTCGAGGTATTTACTAATTTCTCTTGTAATTTCTTCCTTTACCCACTGGTTTTCTAAGAGGGTGTTGTTTAGCCTCCATATGTTTGTGAATTTTATGACCTTCTGCCTTTTATTTATTTCCAACTTCATTCCATTGTGGTCTGAGAAAGTGTTTTGTATAATATCAATATTTTTAAATTTGTTGAGACTTGCTTTGTGACCCAACATGTGGTCTATCCTAGAGAATGTTCCATGAGCACTTGAGAAAAAAGTGTATCCTGCTGTTGTTGGATGAAGTGTTCTATAAATTTCTGTCAAGTCTAGTTCATTTATCATACAATTCAACATCTCTGTTTCTTTAGTGATCCTCTGTCTAGATGTTCTATCCATTGATGAGAGTGGTGTATTGAAGTCTCCAACTATTATTGTAGAGGTATCTATTTCTCCTTTCAGTGATCGCAGTGTTTGCCTCATGAATTTTGGGGCATTCTTGTTTGGTGCATAAATATTTATGACTGTTATGTTTTCTTGATGAATTGACCCTTTTATTAATATATAGTGTCCTTTTCTGTCTCTTTTAATTGTTTTGCTTTTGAAGTCTAACTTGTATGATATTAATATAGCTACTCCCACTTTTTTCTGGTTGTTGTTTGCATGAAATATCTTTTTCCAGCCTTTCACTTTCAGTCTATGTTTGTCCTTGTGTCTAAAGTGAGTTTCTTGTAGACAGCATATAGATGGGTCCTGTTTTTTAATCCATTCTGCCAGTCTGTGTCTTTTTATTGGGGAGTTTAAGCCATTTACATTTAGTGTTAGTACTGTAAGGGTAGTACTTTCTACTACCATTTTGTTTTTTGGAATTTATATGTCATATCTTATTTTTTCCTCTCCTTTTACCTTTCCTGATAATCTTCATTTGTGCACTCTTCTCCAACTCTCTCTCTCCTGTCTTTTCCTATCAGCCTGTAGCACTCCCTTTAGTATTTCTTCTAGTGCCAGTCTCTTATTCACAAACTCTCTCAGTGTCTGTTTGTCTGAAAATGTTTTAATCTCTCCCTCATTTTTGAAGGAAAGTTTTGCTGGATATAGAATTCTTGGTTGGCAGTTTTTCTCTTTCAATATCTTAAATATATCATGCCACTGTCTTCTTGCCTCCATGGTTTCTGCAGAGAAATCTGTACATAGTCTTATTGACTTCCCCTTGTATGTGATGGATTGCTTTTCTCTTGCTGCTTCCAGAATCCTCTCTTTGTCTTTGACATTGGAAAATCTGACCAGTAAGTGTCTTGGAGTAGGTCTATTGGGATCTATTCTATTTGGGGTACGTTGTACTTCTTGAATCTCTAATTTTCTGTCTTTTATAAGAGTTGGGAAATTTTCAGTGAATATGTCTTCTATTATTCTTTCTGCCCCTTTTCCCCTCTCTTCTCCTTCTGGGATACCCATAACACGTATATTTGTGCGTTTCATGTTGTCACTCAGCTCCCTAAGACCCTGCTCATATTTTTCCATTTTTTTCACCATCTGTTCTTTTGTGTGTATGAATTCGAATGACCTGTCTTCCAGTTCACTGATCCTTTCTTCTGCCTGTTCAAATCTACTGTTGTGTCCCTCCATTGTGTTTTTCATCTCCTCCATTGTGGCCTTCATTCCCATGAGTTCTGCCATTTGTTTTTTTAAGTTTATGAATTCTTCTTTATGGTCAGCCAGTTTCTTCTTTATATCCTTCAGCTCTTTTGGTATATCTTCCTTCATTTCATCAAATTTATTTAGCATTAGTTGCCTCCACTCCTGTGTCTCAGCTGAGCTATTAGTTTGTTCCTTTGGCTGGTCCATGTTTTCGTGTTTCCTGGTATGGCTTGTTATCTTAAGTTGTCTAGGCATCTGATTTTCTTGATTAGTTTATTTTGGAGCTTGTTTTCTGTCTTTTACCTAGTGGTTTTCTTGTTGGTTGGCTTTGTTTTCTGGCCTCTGTTATTCAGTTCAACTTATTCTAGACCTCTAACTTAGATTCTATTTAGTTGATCAGAATTTTTCCCCTCTTGTTTTTTCTGTTTCTTGCTCTGCCTCTATGTAACCTTTTTGTGAGTGGGTCTCCTCAGATATGGTCGACCCTAGTCAGATTTTCCCAGTCTAGTGAGGCCCAGGTCTCATTGGGAGGATATGGAGTTTTCCTGAGAATGAGACCCTCCTATGAGGCCTTTAGAGTTGGTGCTTTTCCTCTCCTGTCCAGCAGGTGGTGCTGGCCAGCCCGCAGCTCCCCCACCAGTGTAAGGAGGTATGGAACCTTTAGTTCTCCTGGTGACTCTGATCCTGTCAGGGGCGTGGCTGACTGAAGCTGGAATCTGAATTCCCAGAAGGAGGACTGCCAGTTGAGCTGGGCCTCCTTCCACTCTCCCAATCCTCAGAATTCCAGTTGTCTCTCACGGGCACTATTCCCTTCTCCCCTCTCCTCTTTGGGGCCTCTCCAGGTAGATTCCTTGGTCAGCCTGAGTTGCCAATTAAAGACGGGGGTGGAGGCCTTCAGTAGTGAATACGGAATTCAAAGACACTGTGGGTACTCTGTCTCCCCTCAAGCCCAGCCTAGTCCCTCAACCTGGGTTTTCCGATAGAAAATAACCACATATATTACTTTCAGATTTAAAAAAAAAAAAAAAAATAGAAAAGAAATCAAGAAAAAGAAAAAAGGGGGTAAAAAAAAAAAAAGAGTCTCTTTTAAATGTCTTTCCCTAGCCTGGAAGTTTTGTCAGTGTCAGAATAAAGCATTTAAAGATATGCTTTGGGCTATTGTCTGATAATTACTCTCCAACCACTTCAGTTCCACCCCTGCCAGGGGCCACCGAAATGCAAAAAGATAAGGGATCAGCGAGAAGCCAGAAGGGACAAAATGTAAGGGAAAAAAAAAATGGCTTTTTTGGAGTCTGGGAATGGGTGCCCGCTTTTACGTGCCCCCACTTCTTGGAGCCCAGCCCTTCTTTAGCATCCCAGCTCCCAAAGTTAGTTAATTAATTTGTTAATTAATTCTGCAGTTGAGGCTGGTTTGAGCCTCCCTTCTTGCCCTCAGCAGATTGCTGTTTTTTGTTTTTTTTTCCCCCCTTTGAGGGAGCCTGCAGCAAAACAGTCTGTGAGGTCTGGGTGGGGAGGGGCGCCAGACCCCTGGTCCGGGGAACTTACAATGTTCGCTGCGATCTCAGCTTTTCCTCCAATTCCAAACTTGTGTCCAATGTGTGACTGGTTACTGGAGACCCCGAAAACACTGTTTCATATAGTTCTTGGGTAATTGCCAGCTGTTCTAGGTGAGAGACGAAATTCTGCTCCTCACCACTCAGCCATCTGGCCCCGCCTCCAGTTATTTTTATTTATTAATGGTATATCCTGACAAAAGTAGCAACTTATTGTCTTGCCTTCACTTTTCTGGAATGATATAACCCACCTGCTCACATTCAATTGCTCTCCAATCCCTACAGGATAAAATCCAAGCTCCTTCAAAAATCCCCAATATCTGACCCTTACTTACATGTCCTATCTCATCTCTATTCACTCTTTACTTTGCATTTTATGCATCAAATTTTTTTTAGGTTCCCCATCATACCACACTGCTTTTCTCCCAATACACCCACATTTCCTATGAATTCCTAATCATCACCCAAGACTCAATTCAGATATCATCTCTTCCTGGGCTGGGCAAGCTGGGTTACCTTCCCTCCTTATTTGTTTTAAACAACACCCTGTATGACAATGTAGCTTACAAGGGGTGACAGGGTGATTTAGAAAACCTTGTGGGTCGCACTCCTTTTATCCAGTGTATGGATGGATGAGTAGAATAATGGGGACAAAAAAACTAAAGGAAAAATAGGGCGGGGGGGGCGGAATGACGATTTGGGTGTTCTTTTTTTGTTATTTTTTTTTATTCTTATCACTTTTTCTGGTACAAGGAAAATGTTAAAAAAATAGATTGGGGTGATCAATGAACAACTATAAAAAAACATTTTGAATAACTTAAACAAGTAATTCTAAGATCTTTGTGTAAAGTTACAACCGTTATTTTTCACCCTATTTATTTGATTTCTTAAATAAAGATGTTTTCCAAAAAAAAAAAAATTAAAAATAAAAATTGAAAAACAAAACAAAACACCCTGTGCACATCTCTCCTTAGACCACCAGGTCATAATTGTCTCCTATATGACTGTCCTGTCTAGCAGAGGGTGAGCTTTCCAAGACCAGGGACAAGATCTAACTCGTACCCCCGTGCCTATCAGAGTAACTAATTTATGTTTTTGAAGATTGAATAATTGGAACCAATAGGTGGAATATCTGAAGTCTTTCTTTTTTTCTGTTACACAGTCCCTGAGGTACGGCCTCTTTGAACCCTTATCCCTATCTGGTTTATTTAATTATGGGCTTTTCTAAAGTTGGAGGTTATAGACAGCATTAATTCAGAGTGCTTTAAAATGGGAGGAAATCTTGTACCATGTTTGAAGGGTTGCCTTCTGTGCCCTGGTACAGAGGGGTCGGTTAACTACTAAGTGTGCCTCAGGTAGGTACATTATGCTCCTTCCCACGTGGTAGGCCTTTCAAACTATTATGCCTTTCCAAGAGCCAGAAGTGCAGATTCTATGAAAACATGAATTATTAATGTCTGATTTTCACAGCAACAGTATATCTTTGCCCAAAGAGTAGCATTTCTTCCATGCTTTCTGACATCCTTTCTTAATATAAAATCCTGACCCTTTAGTAAGGTGCCTTTTTGAATCACAGATTTGCTGACTTTAATAAACACACTGCCGTTACTTTTAATCAGCACAGAAGTTCAGTTTGGAAAATTTATGGTCAGATTAGAATCAAAACTACAAGTGAATAGTGGCAAATAAATATATAAATAAGACTAAACATTTCCTATGTAGCAAATGTAGTTTCCAGATAAATTGAAATAGGGGCTTATTTTTTGTGTGAAAGAGGTTTTCTCTGTCTAAGTACGAATCTTTATTTGACAAAGGAAAGACACATGTATGGTAGGAGGAGACAGTGCCAAGCTTTCTGTCCTCTTATCTTAGATTGCCATCCTCTCAAACCCATTCATGGACACAATTATACTATTTGATCTCTGTTTTGCATTGCACACAGATAATTTACCTCAGTTATGGTTGAAAACATCTCTTTACCTGTGATTTGGCATTTAAAAATTGAACCATTCAAAATTTTTTAAAAGAAATGTTTTAAATTGTTAACCAACATTTGTAAATGAATTACAAGGCTATTGTTTATATGATCACCTCAAAAAGATACTCAATTTTCATTTGCTAGCTTTTCTAATTGCTCCTTATTCACATGATGGAGACCGTTTTTTTCCCTCTTTCAGGCAACCTAGTCATTTACCTGTTCTCAAAGAAGCCTATTTACAGATTCCATCCATCCAGAGAGCAATTTGGCATTTGTCTGGGTGTGGGTCTTGATTTCTGTTCAGTAATTTTAGTTATTGTATATGCAGGACAAGTTGCGTATTTTTTTGATTTGTAAATGCATAATCATGTGTGTTCCTGCCTCATCTTTCTGTAATGTCCCTTTTTGACTGTCATTTATCAAGCCATAGAGGAGGAAAATAATTTTTCAAGCACATCACATAATCAAAACCAAATACAATGTCTCATTCTAGCAAAGGCAATTCTAAAGATGATATGATGGATAACCTCTGTTTTTTATAAACTTCACTAGAATGGATTTCCTGTATTGCTTCCAAAAGGGAGCATATCTAAAGGATACCTCCTCATGCTGGAAGAGTTGGTGAAGCCCAGGTTGCTGTGCCAAGTCCCTGGTTTGCCTAGGGGTACCTAGTACTACTGAGTGTTTCTACTCTGTTTCAGGGATATTGACTGACATCAAGAGGAGCATCACAAAGAGTTTCTCCAAGGTCCAGGGCAGCTCATGATTTCTTCTCATTGCTAGTTTCTAGTCTTATATAGGCAGCACAATCTCAGAAAGGCTGCTGGGCATCATCAACCCACTATTACCTTGTCTTATAGCTCACCAAATTTTATCCTCCATTCCCATCTGATCTGAAATTATACAATGGCTTTAGACAAGAAGGACCTTTCAAACATAGTTGATCAATGTAAATCAAAATACAGTATTAAATACAGTATTTTCTAAATGAATTGTTAAGAATTGTGACGCTAGACACAAACTAGAAATGATGACCTTTGTCCTTCCTATATAATTAGAGATCTATGACATGAATAAAAAAAAAGTGAATGTTACCTGAGAGATACAGAGATCTGATTAGAGACTTCCCTTTATTAGTAACATATTTTTCTCTTTATATATTAAAATGAACGAATTTATTCAAATTAGCCATATCTCTTCTGACATTTTCACATTCAAATGTGTATTAAATGCCTTCTGTAAGGTAGATGCTATACTGGATGTTTTTATTGTATGAATTTCCAAATCATATAAGGCAGGAATGATTATTTCAACTCTACAGATAAGAAAACTAAAATTCACAAGGTTTAAATAATTTGGCCACTATCACCCAGCTAATTTGCTAATGAGTCCTGACTCTAAAGGAAGTCTACTCAGAGGGTCCAAAAAGATGGGGCATAAAGCAAGTATGTGTCTCAGATGTGGGGATGAGAGCAGTGATGAGAGCTAGGGGCTGTGATGGACATACCCTAGGAAGTTGCCAGAAGGGAGAGACAGACCAGTTTTGAAGGCAGCCAGTAACGTCTCAACCTCTCTCAATGGTATCCACATGCCATTCTTGGGAATTTTCCTGATTCTCCACTGTACACAAAGCTGAGGTCTTCAGTTAAGAGCATCAACACATAAGTCAATAATTTCACCGAGACCTAGTTTTCTGTTGTGTAAAAATGTCATGATATTTACGTCTCTGTGGATTAAATTAAATAATTAATAGTAAGCACCTTCCACAGTATCTAGAAGCTATGATTTGCTCATTAAATGCTAGATTTCTTCCTTTCTCATTCTTCTCACTTTCCTTGCTTCTTTCTCCTACCAACCAACTAAAACTTTCTGATCACTTTTGTTTTTAATATTTTTTATTAGAGAAGTTGTAGGTTTACAGAAAAATTATGCAGAAAATACAGAGTTCGCATGTACTCCCCCATTTTAACACTTTGCATTAGTGTGGTTACAATTGATGAAATAGTATTTGTATAATTGTACCTGTTACCTATGTTCCATAGTTTACATTAGAAGTCATTGTGTTGTGCAGACCTATGGATTTTTAAAATTTTTATTATATGTATGTTACTAACATACATACAAGCTAAAGTTTCCTCTTTTAACCACACTTAATATATAATACAGTGGTATTAATTACATTCACAAGGTTGTGCTTCCCTCACTACCATCCATTACCAAAACTTTTCCATTACCCTTAATAGAAATTCTTTGCCAGTTAAGCATTAACTTCCCATTAACTGGGTAAGGTGACCCACCCCAACCCCTAGTAACTTGTATTCTATTTTCTGACTCCATGAATTTTCTTGTTCTCTTTATTTCATATCAGTGAGTTCATATAATATTTGTCCTCTTGTGCCTGGCTTATTTCACTCAACATGATGTCTTCAAGGTTCATCCATGTTGTCACATCTATCAGAACTTCACTCATTTTCATGGATGAATAATATTCCATTGTATGTATGTACCACATTTCATTTATTCATCTGTTGATGGACACTTGTGTTCTTTCTATCTTTTGGCAATCATGAATAATGCTACTATGAACATTGGTGTACAAATATCTGTTCAAGTTGTGGCTTTCAGTTATTTTGGGTAGAATCACTTTTTATTCAGCTCCTTCCAACTGGTTGTTTCTCACATTTTACAAATACAAACAAAATGACAGCTAGAAGTTCTTATATTTTAGTTACTCCAAATAAATAGAGAGCCTATTACAAACTATTGGGGACATTACAGATGACATAAGGTCTTAATGAGTAGCACTATGTAACCACAATCTCAACATGTCCCAAACCTGCTCCTCTCCTTTTGCTCCATCTCTTAACACATGGTATCAGTTGTTACCACAAACAAAACAACAATTTTGTTGCTTCACATATTCCTTACCCCTCAGCAGCATTTGATGTACTTGACTATGGAATTCTTCTTGAATCAGCCTTAACTCTTGTTTCCTGGATACCACACTCTCTAGGGTTTCCTCCTGTCCAACTGCATTTATCTTTCCTTCATCTTTCTTGCCATTTCTTCCACTAGTTTACCGGTGATAAATATAGGAGTCCTTTGGGATTCAGTTCCAAGCACACTTCTCTGTTTCTGCCCTTATGGTTCATTTGTCCCTATGGCTTTAAATATTCCCTATATCTTGATGACTCTCTGATTTCTACCTCTAAGCCAGACTTCTCCTCTGATCTGTCTTGTATAACCAATCGACTGTCTACCTGACTTCTACAGGTGATGTCTGATAGGCCTCTCACACTAGAATAGTATCTTCCCTTCCACTGGTTCCTTCTCCAGTCTTTGCCTTCTCAGTAAATGGCAGAAACAAGGAATCCTGCTTAATTCCTTTTCTTTTTCTTTCACAGCTAGGGCCATTCCATTTTATTACCAACATATATCTTAACTCCATTTCTGCCGCCCCACCAGCCTAGAGCAAGCTACCTTCATATCTCTGCTGGTCTTCTAAAAGGGCCTTTTAACCTGCACCTGTGATTCTGCTACTGCTATTTTATAGTGTAAAAATAAATATAGTGTATACTGTATCATATACAGTCACATCTACACATAGATGTTAGAATGATCTTTTAAAAAGTTAGATTAATCATGTTACTTTACTGCTCCAATACTTTTGCTTTTATAAAAAAATTCAAACTCTCTACCATGGTCTATGAGATTAACAAGATCTGCCAGTTTCCTTGCACCTTGACATTATGATATCACCCCATACTAAGTTTCCCTTTGCTCAACATACTCTAGTCAGCCAGTATCTTTCCTGTGCATCAGCCGTACCAACTTCTGTTTCTCCTCAGGGTCTTAGAAATCTGCCAGGAACACTTTCCCTCTGTCTCATTGTATGAGTGTTTCCTTCCAATTCTTCAGATCTCAGTTTAAACATCATCTCCTCTGAGTCCTGTTATCGAATTTATAAAGAATCTTCTTTCCACATTATTCTTGTTCACATCACCCTCTTAATTTCCTCCCTGGCACCTATTAAAATATTCAGTTATCTTCTTTTTGTTGTTGTTTATTTATTCTTTTCTCCCTGCCTCCCTCTCTTCCACCTTGCTTCCTTTACTGGAATATAAGCTCCACAAGGGCAAGGACAATATCTGATTTTCCCTACCACATGTGGCCTATATTAAGCAATCAGTAGATATTTGTTAAGTGAGTAAACATATGAATGAGTCTTTGTGTCCTCCTTATATCCCTGTACCCATAAATCTTCAAGCTTAAACCATCCTGCTTTATTAACCCCTTCCATCATTATCATCCCCACTGTCACTACCTTACTTCAGGCCACCATTGTTTCTTATCTGAATCACTGTCATTTGTTACCAGAACCAGGATTCTCTCATGACTAGTTGTGGCTTTTGTGGATCTTAGAATAACTTAAAATAAGAAAAAGACCAGTCTGACATGGAGTAATTTGAGAAATTGTAGTATCTTCACACGGCTAAAAGACTCATGTGAGATATGTGATGCACCAAGCCTACTACAAAGGAGTTTATTTTCACAAAAACTAAATCAACCACAGGAAACTAACAGTTTCAAAAATCATGAAATAGATGATCTTGTCCTGGCAACTGGTGTCTTTTATGAGATGATACTATCATATCCTTTTGTGAGCTCTTGGCATTTTGTGATTCCTACCCTTGGACTGTACTAGACAGTTTGGCACTTGTGTCTTTTCCCAGTGTCCAATGTCAGACACATACTTAGAAAAACATTGATTTTATTTATCAAACAAATAAAATTGCAGGGAGTTGAAAAGCATGTTAGGACCAAGTGAGCAGAGGTAGTCATGGGGAGGCTCTGCTAACCGAGTGGAGGACAATTAATTCCTTTGGAAAATAGAACCCAGACCCCAGGATTCAGTGAAGGGTCCAAACAACCCTCCAGTACCCCCTAAAATTACTCCAACACAACTTTCCTCCAGCTGGTCTCCATGCACCCAGTCCTGTCTCTTTTTGGTCCTTTCTTCATACTGCAACCTAAGGGTTCTTTCTGAAACTTCCCATTGTAAAAGTATTTCATGGCTCCTCATTGCTGCTAGAATAAAGCCTAAACATCTTAGCTTGGAGAAAAGTCCCTTCAGGATTTGACCCCTTTCCTCCTCCATCTGGCCTTTGCAACTCAACTCTCACATATACTAGAGTCATATTAAATATCCTGCAGTGCTGGGGTCTTGTGATGGTTGGGTTCATGTGTCAACTTGGCTAGGTGACCCAGCTGTCTGGTCAAGCGTGCACTGGCCTGATGATTGCTGTGAGGATATTTGAGGCTGGTTAATAAAACAGCGGGCTGGTTTGTTGGATCATCAGTCAATTGACTGCGGCTGACTGATGACTCATCAAGGGGCGTGCTTCCACAGTGAGAGAATGCAATTGGCTGGA